>NC_143514.1:65461860-65621488 GCF_031878675.1 Megascapheus bottae
ATCCGCCTTTCTATGGTCCCAGAATAAGCAATCCGCATTCCAGACTTGAGCACACGTCAATGAACTGTGCATACGTGTACCACTTGCATGCACAAGCCAGGCAACATTGCAGTGCACACGTAGGGCACCTGTATGCTTATGCAAAGTTCAGAGCACAGGAGTGGCACCTGCATGCACGGGGACATGCAATATGCAATGCATACCGGGGAGGAGGTTTGAGAAGCAAACGGTTCAGCCTCCACAGCCCAGGAGACCCAGGCGGCGCGAGAAGACTCTGGCCTGGGGGGTATCGCTGGAGGGGCGTCGTGGATCGCTTCATTCTGCGGTCCAGGAGGCCACGGGCGGGGCGGGGGCTTACCCGGGGCTTCTCCCGCGCCGGCGCCAGGGGCCCAGGGCGGGGAGGGGGAGGGCGCGCTTGGCTCGGCTGGCGCTGCTCCCCCTTTAACAGGAGGCGGCGCGCGTCGCCCCCGCCCCCCCCCGCCCCTTCTCCCGCGGCTCCTCGCGCCCGGCCCGGCGCGCGCCCCCTCCCGGGCCCGGCCCGCGCAGGCGCCGCGTCCCGCCTCGGCCGTCACTCGGCCCGGCGCGCGCTGCGGGCAGCGGCCGGAGCAGCCCGCGGATTCCGGCTCGGCGGCGGCGCTCCGAGACCGAGGAAGATGCAGCACCGGCGTTGCGAGCCTGGGGCTGCGGTCGCCGCCTGCGAATAAGAGGCGGCGCGCGGCGCGGGGCGCGCGGCGCGGGCGGTGCTCAGGGCGGGAGCGCGGGGGGCGGCGCGGCGAGGAGGCGGCGGCGGCGGCGGCGGCGGCGGCGGCAGGAGCCCGCGCCCGGCCCGGCGCCCGCCCGCCCCGCGCAGCTCCGCCGCGCGTTTTCTGCACCCGCCGCTCGGCGGAGCGGGAGCCTCGGCCCTCGGCCCGGCTGCTGCGAGCTGCCCCGCGCCCGGCCCGGCCCCCGCCTTAGGGATGGCAAACTTGAGCCCCATGGCCGCCCCCGCCAGCGCCGGCCCCCGCTCCTGCTGCTGACGGCGCCCAGGTGAGTGCTCGGCCCCAGACCTCGACCCGGACCGCGCCGACCCCTCCCGGGGCGGCCCCGAGTTTCCGCACCAGCCCGCACTTGGGGCGCTCTCCCAGCCCGTCTCTGCTGAATTCTCCCCCAGCCCGAGCTGAGTCCGCTCCGCGCTCGCCCTCCCCCGTCCTTTTGGGAACTCCCAAGCCTGGGGCCGAGGCCCCCCTCGTCTCTGGTGAGTCCCTTCCCGGTCCCCGCCCCCAGCCCGGGCCGACCCCCGCGCCGTCGGTCCCACCTAAAGTCCCCCCACCACTACACTCCTGACCCACACCGTCTCCTCGCCCTACCGAGTCTGTGCGGGTCTCGGCCCGGATCCCAGCAGTGCGCCCCCCCCTCGGCCTGGATTTAGAGCCCCCCCTCTCCAACCTGCAGCTCGACTGCCCCCCTCCCCTCCACCGCCCCTGGCCTGGGTGTGTGAGATCCTGATCTTCTCCTCCCACCTCCTGCCCGCCCGGAGCGGCTCCCGGCCCGGCCGCGTCGGTGCTGCCTTCCCCCGCGCTCGCGCCCTCGCCCCGGCCATGCTTCCCCTCTATTTCTGCCCTAGGTGCCCCCGCCCCCATAACGGCCCAGAGTCCCGCCTCCCCTCGCCAGTCAGTGCTGCAAGTGCCCTCCCCTCCCCCAGTCCAGAATTGGGGCCGCGTCCCCCCCCCGCGTCTTCCCGGTGCCCCCTCCCTCCGCCGGGGGTGGCCATCGGACCCGCACCCCTGACTCCCCGGCCCATCGCTGGCCGGACCCTCCCCCACCCTTCTCCTCCCGCCACTGGGCACAGCGCCGGGCACCAGACGCGCCCTTCTGCAACCCCCGGGGCCCGTAGGACGGAGGGGGTGGGTTGTAGGCTGTGAAGTTGGCCGCCAATCCCGCAGTCGGCTCGGTCCGAGGGCGCCGCCGCGGGAAGTCCTCCGCGCCACGGCCGATGCGGAGCGGGCGACGGGTCTGCTGCCCGCGGGGGGAGGGGCGCCTGGGCCAAGAGATGCCGCCCGCCGGCCTCGCCAGCTGCCTGCCGGGCCCCGGGCGTCCTCTGGCGCCCCCTGCCCGCGGCCCGGGACCCACCGCCCCTTGTCTCGCGGGCAATCCCGGGTTTCCGCAGCACGAGCATTGTAGCCGTGGCTGCGGGACTGGTGCTGGGGAGTCCCTTAGGGAGGTGAGGCTGGTGAGCGAAGCCGGGTGCCCCCCTCGTGCCATCGGTGACCAAACACTCCCGGGGGTCGGGCCACATGCTTTGGGGACGGATGGATTGGGGTGGGATGGACGGCGCATCCCCGCAGCAAGTCTGGAATCCTCTGAGCATCAGGCGCAGACCGCTGGGCTGGCGCTGGCTTCTGGACTGGTCTTGTTTGGGCTTAGGTAGATGTCCCTAGGGAGCCGTCTGTCTGTCTACCCCTTGACACTTCCTAGGGGGTGGAGGCAGAGGTGCACTTGGGCATGGAGTAAGCTGTGGAGGAATACATCGAACCCCACCGGGAAACCTAGCAGGAACCCAAGGAGTGAGGAGTGCCCCCCCCCATTGCCATGCATGGGGGACGGGTCGATGTGGACGCTGGGCAGATATGCTCTGGTAAGGGTGGTGGGAGAGGCGGGACCCAGATGGAAAAGTCTGTCTTCCCCTCTTCTCTTCCTCCTTCCTCACCCTCCTCCTCACTTCTGCCCTCTTCCCTCCCTCACTCCTCAGGAAGGGCCAGGTCTAATCTAGGATGTATGTCTGGGTGACAAAAGGGCATCCCAGCTGTCTGTGTTCTCTCCCTCCCTCCCAATCCCCAAGTAGTGAGGCTAAGTATAACAGAACTCCGTTTTAGATCAGATGACCTGAGCTCCAAAGCGGTATGACCTGGGCAAACTACTTAACCAACATGAGCCTCGGTTGACCCTCTATAAAATGGGTCAGTGACTGCTGCCTCATATAGGTCTTAGGAGAATGAAATTAGATTGCTCTTATCGCGTGTTTGGCACCTATCAATACCCAGCAATGATGGGTGTGTTGGGCTGTTTCTCTTTAGAACCAAGGTCAGGTCCCTTTTCCACTACACTGCTAATCCTGGAGGAGATACACATAGAACAGAATCCGAAGCCTTCACTCCAACCTTCAAGGAAAATAAAAACCAGGAAGTATCATCGACTTACACCACCATCACCACCACCATCCATCACATCAGAGCAGGGATCAGCTCAGGCCACAGGGGCAGCTGTGAACTCCCTGGCGCTGGGGCCTGTGTGGGAATGTGAAGGCTAGTGCTAGGAGCTCAGTACCAGGAACAAGCCCTAGTCAGGGTCTCCAAAAGCACCTGGCCCTTGGTGTGGTCCTGTGGAAAGTCAGCTACTGAGGTACAGAGGAGCCTCGAACTCCCCTCCACCTCGTGTCCCCCCCACCCCCCAGGAGCTCGGACACTTTTAGATCAGGAACTTTTCAGGATGGCGCTGCAGGGCCGAGTTAGGGGGAGACCTGCTCAGAGAGCCCAAGGAAGGAGTTCCGAGAACTGTGGATTTTGGTGAGAGTGGCTCGGAGAGGGAAGTCCTCTGGGCAGTGTGACGGGACCTGCCCCCCAACCCAATGACAGCCCCCCAACCCCACCCCCGCCCGCAGGGGCGACCCTGACATTGGGGAACAAAAGCTTGCGGTTCCTGTGGCAACCGCGGCTCCAGCTGCTGCAAAGTTCCGGGGAGGTGGCGGGCAGAGGGCGGCTGAGTCACCGCCCCCTTCCCTCCGCCCCCCCCCCCGGCCCTCGGGGCATGCTGAGCCCCTCTTGAGACAGAGAACGCCCCCCTTCCTCGTCCCCCGACCCCGGGGCGGAGGGGAGGCCTCGCGGGGGTCCACGGCGCGGGAGGCGGGGTGGAGGGCGCGCGCCTCCGCGGTGCCAGCGGCGGGCTCAGAGCTCGCTGGCCCCCACCCCGGGTCGGTGCCTGGGCCAGGAAGCTGGCGGCCTGCGTGGAACCCTGGAACCCGAGCCGCCGGGGAGGTGGAGATGAGTGACGGGCAGGCGGGTTGGAGCTGCCAGGTGGATACACGGAGGAAGTGCGGCGGCCTCGCCCCTCCCCCCAGGGACCCTGCTGTCCAGCCCCCCACCCCAAGGCCGGCCCCGCCCGGGGGCGCCCCTCCCTGTCCCTCTTACCCCCCCCCCACTTTCCAGCAGCTGGCCGAAAGCATTGGGTTCTTTTTTGGGCAGACTTGTGGGGTCTGTGAGGAAGGAGACCTGAATATACCTGGTCAGTGTGGGGTTCCTGGGTGTGCTGGGCACAGGTCTCCAAGACTGACATGACTCCAGCCCTAAGAGGTCCTTGAGGGAAGAGGCCTTCTGATTCTTATTTGATGCAGGAAGTTCTCCCTCACAGCTGAACTCAGCCCCTCTTCTTTCTGGCTCTTCTGCACTGGACTAGTTTGTGGCCTTCCTGGGCTTGGAGGTGGCAGAGCCACTCTTAGAATTCCAAAGAGCTTTTCAGAGGCCATGACCCGTGTCTCAGCAGTTAAAAGGGGGAGCTATTGCAGAGGCCAGGAAGGGAACCCGTCAGAGATGTTTTGGTGGGCCTGGACGCTATGCTGGCAGTCTGGTAGGTCAAGTGAGAAGGTGGACAGTGAGGGAAACAGGTTTTGGTTCAGTTACTTGTCACCAATATGCACTTGATCCTTCTAAGTCCCCTTCCAGAAGGTGGCTCAGGGGGCAGCGTTGGGGGGCGTTGCTATCCGGAGGACAGACCTTGGCTCTACACTCCAGCTGTCTGTGACCCTGCTTGGATTTGAGAAGTGGGAGAATACAAAAGGGCCCACCACAGGTCTTATTCTGTATCAGGAACTATGATGCTCCTATGTGGCCGTGGTGAAATTCCAAAATGGATGTATGAAGGTGCCTGGAGGAGACTACACGGATGAGGGGCTTAGACAGTGTTTACAGGTGGCTCACACCTGGAGAAACCAGGCTTTGGCTGTGAAACGTGAGCCTCTGGTGCTTCCTAAAGGCTTGGGAATAGCAGGGATGCAGGAGAGGGAGCCAGGGTCTGTGCTCCTACCTTCAGAAGCACAAGAAAAGGGGGAATGGAGGCAGATACCACCACAGAGCTAAGAGCCCAGCGTCCTGGGTTGAGCCTCAGGGCCCACTACCTATGAGTATTCACACTGGGTCTACGTTTGCATCTTTTTATGTGTGTGTGTACCCCCACACACATGTGAGACACAATGCTGTGGTTTTCTTGTTTGGTGTGCATGTCTGTGTGCATGCATGTCTGTTCATATGCAGAATACCAGTGAATTCTGTGTCTGAACACACAGCTGTGCTTGCATGATTTTCTGTATGCATCTTCAGGGCAAAATGATGTTCAAGCCCAAGCCTCTTGAGGTATGTGTCAGGATGCTCCCTGCCTTGCTCTAAGTGGGGGAGGGGTGGCCAGTTCTAATGAGCCCCCACCTCTCCTGCACTGAGCTATAGCCATGGCCTGAATTTTGCAGCCTGCTTAAATATAATTGGGGGTGGGGGGGCTTGGATGTCACTCATCAGCTGGGAGCTTCCTGGTGCTGCAGTTGGCTGGGCTAGCTGAACAGTTTGGGACAGGTATCATGTCAGGTAGGGAAGGTCCTTCCTTCTTCCACTCAAACCAGGATGCTAGTGGAGGGAAGATGGAGCCTGTTCTGTTTTTTTGTACTGGGGAGGGGCAGTTTCCAGGCTGAATAGGCCTCCCAGGTGAGTCCTCAGCCCTGCCTAGTGTGTGGCTTTGTGATTGGGCTGTGGGACTGGGGGCAGCATGTGGGAATGGGGAATTTGGAGCACTGTGGATGCTGCAGCAGGGATTGGAGTGCTGAGGTTCTGATTCCTGTGCCCCTCCTACTATTAACAGAGCTAAGAGGAAATCTGTCCCTGGGGAGCAGCTATGTTTGGGGAAAATAAAGCCACACCTATGAGCTATCCTGTGTTTGTGATTCAGTACCCAGGTCCACTTGGCCTGAATCCTGAGCAGCTAAATAAAGGGGAGGAGCAAGAAGCCCTACCTGGAGGGAAGAATTGTGGGCTGGGATGAGGTTCTGGATTTCAGGCCCCATCCCGGGCCACTCTCATGTGATCCTGAGCAGGTGGCCTCCCTTCTCAAGGCCCCATCTTATTGCCTCTAATGTGGAATCATTGGGCTCTAGGGCCCCAACCAGAGCTGTGAGCTGTGTTGTGGCTGGGAGCTGAATGGATAACTTTTGGGGTTAAGACTAGAAGGCTGAGCTCTAGGCAATGGGGTGGAGCTGGATGTTGTTGGTTAATGTCTCCGTCCTGGTCTGATGGCTAGCAGTGGGACTGTAGTCCTCTGGCCTGACTCCTGTGTCCGGATGGGGCTTGGGTCCACCAGGTCCTCCCACCTGGAGTATACTCGCATCTGCTGGGATCCCAGCTGGATGCACAACTGAGACAGGCAGAAGCCAACAAGTCCTGGTCTTCACTCTTAGGAGCTAAACCCTGGGAAAAGAACAAGAGATAGAGGGTAATCCTGTGGGGCGTAGGTGGGGAAGAGATGCTCAGGGAAACTATTTACTGTACCATTCTGCAGACAAGGAAACTGAGGCTCATGAGGCACAGCCAGGAAGTGACTGCCTAGGTTGGCACTAAAGACCAATGTCATCTTACCCAGTCCCTCTCCAGGAAATACATGGCAGTGATATGACATTTGTATTGGCAGTACCCTTCCTCCCGTGGGTATGGCTGGGTGGTGCACAGTCCCAGGCACATAGTCTGTGACTCCACCCCTTTACCTTTTCCTTATTGAAGTGAGGGAGCCATAATGACACTGTTGCAGGAATAACCTTGAATTGCACTGATTTATAGAAAAGCAAATCGTTGTCAAACATCACCACTTTGACAATCACTGCTGGATTAGGCGTGACACTTCTCACAGGTGATCACGACACAGTGTGATTGAGAGCAACAGTTCTGGAGGATAAAAGCAGGGTGGTGGGGCTGGGTTTGTGTCTGAGCACCAGGCCCAGATGCCTGTAGCTGATGGGCTGAATAGGAGGAATCAGAACGATGGTGACAAAAACTCACGCCTGTGGAAAGTCAGTGCTTATGAGATTCCAAGCACATTCCTGAGCCCTTCCCCTCACTTATCTCATTTCGCCCTTGTAGGAGACCTGTGAGATAGGTACTGGCAGCACTCCATTTTACAGGTAAGGAAACAGGCTCACAGAGGTCAAGCGCCTGTCCAAGATCGCACAGGTGGATGTGAGTGACTTGAAAGGGCGTGGTCTGCACTCTACACCCACTACCCACGTCTGGGCTCTGGAGGTGCAAAACCTGTGCTAGCTGTGCTGGGCCCTGCTGACCTCTGTCTTTCTCCACAGGGCAAGGGACATAGGATGACCCCAGCCTGTCCCCTCTTACTGTCTGTGATTCTGTCCCTGCGCCTGGCCGCCGCCTTCGACCCTGCCCCCAGTGCCTGCTCCGCCCTGGCCTCGGGTGTGCTCTACGGGGCCTTCTCACTGCAGGACCTCTTTCCTACCATCGCCTCGGGCTGCTCCTGGACCCTGGAGAACCCTGACCCCACCAAGTACTCCCTCTACCTGCGCTTCAACCGCCAGGAGCAGGTGTGCGCCCACTTTGCCCCCCGTCTGCTGCCCCTGGACCATTACCTGGTCAACTTTACCTGCCTGCGGCCTAGTCCCGAGGAGGCTGTGGCCCAGGCAGAGTCTGAGGTGGGGAGGCCGGAGGAGGAGGAGGAGGCGGCAGTGGGGTTGGAGCTTTGTGGCGGCTCAGGCCCCTTTACCTTCCTGCACTTCGACAAGAACTTTGTGCAGCTCTGTCTGTCAGCCGAGCCCTCAGAGGCCCCACGCCTGCTGGCGCCTGCTGCCCTAGCCTTCCGCTTTGTGGAAGTCTTGCTCATCAACAACAACAACTCCAGCCAGTTCACCTGCGGAGTGCTCTGCCGCTGGAGTGAGGAGTGTGGCCGGGCTGCAGGCAGGGCCTGTGGCTTTGCTCAGCCAGGCTGCAGCTGCCCTGGGGAGGCAGGGGCCGGCCCTGCCACCACTACACCTCCAGGTCCTCCTGCTGCCCACACCTTGTCCAATGCCCTGGTGCCTGGGGGTCCAGCCCCACCTGCCGAGGCCGACTTGCACTCGGGGAGCAGCAATGACCTATTCACCACCGAGATGAGATATGGTGAGTCTGAGCAGGGCCCGGGTGGGGTGGGGCGGGTGTATAGGGGGCTGATGGTGTCTCCAGGTCTCTATCCTGGCAGCTTGTCATGGAGTCACTGCTGTGCTCAGCCTTGAACAGAAGTCATTGGAGTGGCACAGGGTTACATCTTACTCTGGAAGAGTGAGTGTGCTGCCTGGTGGATGAATGGGGCCAGGCAAGGGGATAGAGCCAGGTGGAAACATGGGAGGGGATTCCCAGGTGGGCAGCCAGCGGAGGCCGCCTGAAGGGAAGGGCATAGGGACAGAGACCTGCAAGACAAGTGTGAGTGGTACGAGCCACAGAAGGGCATTCCAGGCACATGGAGCAGTGTGCAAAGACCCAAAGCTCAGAGTGGCTGTGGCAGGCTCTGGCACTGTGAGTTGACAAGTTTGCCCAGAGGCTGGAGCAGGCAGGAAGCAGAGTTGTGCCCCTGCCCACATAGGTCAATGGTTTTTGGCAGTGCCCCACGGTCAGGGCACAGGAGGCTAGGAAGAGTGTGAAGAGGCCTGAGCTCTGAGCCTGCCTCAGAGGCCCCAGCTGGCCCAGCTCCCAGTGTCCCATCTCCCCCACCAACACACACACTCCCAGCCCCCCACCGGGCCCATGTCTTCTGGGACTGAGGCCGACAGCTGCTGAAGCTTCTTGCTGACTGGACAAAAACTCTTCGAGCCCTTGTGCCTGCCTGCTCCCACACCCACCCCAGCTCCACAGCCATGGCCACCTTCCACTGATCTGCTTCCTGCAGCTTCTAGGTCCCAGCCCTCTAGCTGGACTCTGCATGCCTGTAGCCAGCGCTGAGCCAGGGACTGGCCTGGAGACCTGGCAGGGCCAAGGACAGGGGCAGAAGTGGGAGGAAAGCAAGTCTGAAGCTGATTACTGTACAGGGAGACCCCACCCCTCCGTACGACCTCATTTTCCCATTTGGATAACAAGTACTGGCCTTCCCTCAAAAGGATGGTGGGTGCAGTTAGGGGTAGTGGGGTTTCACAGGAGGCAGGGGCTTGTGTGAAGGCTACAGGAGATCTGGAGGTTGTAGCCTCTCCCCATCGCTGTTTTGGAGCCTAGCTCAGGAGCAACTGGACATTGCCTTTGACTGTTACCTTGAATGAATGACCGGGGCATGGGTTTGTCTGTAAAATGGGAAGGTGTCCTTGAATTAGTTAGAGAGGGGACTTAACAATGACTGGAGCCGCTTCTAGTACTTTGAAGGGGGCCCTTCTTGGCTGCCCCCATGAGACACCTGCCATGAGACACCTGTCCATCCACAGTGAGTGTCGAGTGGCCTTGCTATGGCCTCTGTCCCAGGCCAGCTTGGACTCTAACCTCAGTCAATGAAGCCGTCCAGTGACAGCCAGCCCGTGGGCAGGTTACAGGCCCTGGAGGCTGGCCTGGGATTTAGTGCCTGCAGGAAGAAATTGAATTTTGCTTCTTTGTCGAACATCGGCCGAGAGCACCAGGCATATATCAGGAGGTTTATGGCTCTTCCTGCATGGCTGCCACTGCCTGTCATTCTGGGGGGCCTCTCCCATTCTACTCAGCCGAGGGCAGGTTCTTTTGTCTGCCATTCCCTGTGGTCCATTGGCCTAGTGGTCTGCAGTGGACAGAGCAAGGCTTTGCCCTCATGGGCTGGCACGGCTGGGCAGGCTGCCATGTGGAACACAGAGCCAGGAGCAGCCAGCTGGGCTTGGTAGAAGCCGGAAGCAGGAGTTGATTGGTAGCCCGAGGCCATCAGGGGTCAGAAAGACCAGGGACAGGCATGGCACTATCACCAGAGCCTCTGTAGAGCCCCCTGGAACTATAGGCAAATGAAGATTGGATGGCTAATAGTTCTTGGGTAGAAGGTTGTTTGGGAGCATGGAGCCCTGGGTTGGCACTCCCAGCTTTTCCTAAGCCTGACCTCTGCTCTTGTCCTCTGTCCTACTTGGCATCTGTCCATGCAGTTGCTCTGAAGTGAGGGCCCCTGTGGACAGTAGATAAGGGGCAAGGTGGCCTCAGCCAGCCTAAGTGAGCACTGTGCTGGTACTTGGAGCTGGTTGGCATAGCCCCTTCATCTCCCCTGGCAGGCAGGAGATTCCTGTTGCTCTGCCACCTCTTCCCTCCTGCTCAACCTTTCTGATGCGAGAGACAGCAAGCACGTGACTCAGTGTGTTCCATGTGGTGGGGCGTGTCTGTGGGTCGGAGGCATCTTCAGGGCTTTGGAGTGTTGTGTGCATGGTGGGAGGACCACCTTTGCTAAGTCCTTGGTTCCTCTCCATGCCCTGCTCCATGCCTCACCCTGGGCTCCAAGAGAACGGGCTGGCACTCACATCTGCCAGAAAGAGTGAAGTTCGTGGGGAGCATGGTGACAGGAGGAGACCCTCATCCCAGCTCCTCTGCTGGGTTCTGGGGTAGAGAAGCTGGCTTCTCTTCCTCTTGGATGCCCTTGAGTGAGGTCAGAAGAAGAGCAAACAGAATGGGCTTAGGTTGGTATGGGAAGAACAAGGAGACTGGGGGCAGCCGGGCAGTGACCCAGCAGGGTTCTGTGGCCTGCCTCAGAGCTGAGTGCGTTTGACAAGAGGGTACAGGCGCCTGTTAATTTCACGCAAACTGCCTTTGATAGATCTCTTGTTATTTTTGGTGAGTTGAGCCATAAATTTGTGCCATCTTGCTGCCGCAATCTGTTAAGTGTGGGGAGAGGAAGAAAGGAAGGCAGGCAGGAAGGAGCAAGCTCATGGAGGGCTGGCACAGGCCGGCTGAGGCTGAGACTTGGAGGTGGATGGCAGTAGTGTCTGGTGCAGAGCCCTGCTCCTGAAGGCTGGTCCTGGCCTGCAGCCCCTGCCCACTGACCCTCCTGACCCCAGCAGATACAGGCTCATGAGAGTGGCTGTGATTAACTGGAGATGAATCTCCAATTAATAGACTATTCTTGTAGGAACTTTAATCCTCAGATCTCAGCTTCCTGAGTAGCTAGGATTACACGCATGAGCTACCAGTGCCCGGCTTATTTGTTTTTATTTGAAGAGACATAGTCTTTCTGTGTATCACAGCTAACTTCAGACTCTCCATCCTTGTGCCTCTGTCCTCTGAGTTCTGGGATCACAGACGGACACAACCTTCTTGAGATGTGGTCATCAAGGGAATCTGGGGGCTCCTGGGAGGCAAAAGTGGGTTTAGATCTGACTCTGGTTCTGCTGTCATGGGACTTGGACAGGGTGGTGCCACCTTGATGCCTCAGTTGGCCCCCAATTCTATGTTACTTCTCTGATCTGGTGCCAGAGACTCCAGTTCTGCCAAAGCGTCTCATCCTGGCATTCTAACCCCATTCTGGGATCACTGCCACACTCTTTTTGAGCCTCTCCTCCACTTCCCCCTGCCCTTTCAACTGCTGCTCCTCTATCTCCAGGTCCCCGTGCTTGTCGGCTCCCCTGCCTGTGCTTGGACTGCCCCCTCCTCTGGAACACTTTGCCCTCAGTTACACAGAGATCTCCCTTAGTCTACATCACATACGTAATATATTCCATCTTTGTCCTCGCTTGGAAGGACCTCCGATCTGCCCAGTTGCATTGTGAGAGTGGCCTTACTTCTTGTTCAGGCCCTTTGTTCTTTTTACGGCCAGCCTGGCATCAGGAAATCGGACCCACTTGCCCGCTTGGGACTCCGTGAGTAGGGAGGCAGACCTTCTCTTAGGGCACAGGTGGGACCTAGCACGTGGTGGCAGTGGGTTTTTCTGAAGGCTCTGTACTATTGGAGACCATGTGCTCCATTCCAGGATGGGGAGTGGGGGAGGGGACCCATCTTCCCCACACCTCTCAGCAAGTAATCCCTTATAAATATAGGTCAGGCCTTGGGTTGCTTCTGGGTGGATAAGATTGGAGGAGAGTGAGAAACCTTTACTGCCCTCCAGCAGAGGGACCATTAGTGTATGGTCAAGACCACAGACAGAAGTCATCTAGCCCTGACCCTTAGCACACTGTAGCTTCATGACCAGGACAAGTGGCTTCGCAAGCATTTTGCCACCTGTAACCTGGGGAGAGTCGGAGCTGTTCCACGGAGCAGAGGGGAGGATGTGTGGGAATGTGGTTAGTGCCTAGTGCAGCACGTGGCTGCATTGGCTTGATTCCTGTTGCTACCAACACACTACCACAGGCTGGGTACGTTTTAAAGCGAAGAGGTTCATTTTGGCTCATTGTTTCAAGGTCAAGAGCCCCGGTATCCAGTGATGATGGCCTCTTCGCTGCCGAGTCTCATCACTCGGTGAGAGAAGAGAGTTAATGCATCTATATATATTGGTTCTTCCTTTTACAGAGCCACCTGAGTTCATCCTGGGAGCCCCACCTCCCAAACACCATATTCAGACTAAGTCTCCACCCTCTTATTACCTTGAAATGGAGACTCAGTTTCAATACGTGAACCCTTGGGACACGCTCAAGCTACATCCAATCTGCAGCACTGGCATGCCATAGCTCCCGAATAAATAGTCATAGAGTTCAGCATACCAGACAGGACTGCGTGAGCTGGATGTGAAGGGGAACCAAGCCAACTGCAAAGGGGTGGGAAGGACGTAGAAAAGGTGATTCTGAGTTGGGTTTTGAGGGATGAATAGGACTCTCATTAGCCAGGAAGGTTTCTCTTTCAATTGAATTACCTTTCAAATTTAACATATTAAAGGGATTTTGAATCATAACTGGGCAGAGTATCACTGAAATGGAAGATAAGCAAAGAAACAACCACAAGGGAAACAAAGCAACCTTATTAAAGTCTAGCTCCATGCTCTTCGTGCCTCTCTACTTGTTAGAGAAAGTAGCACAGGTGGGGGTCTGTGAGTCTGGGGTTGCACCGAGACTGCCCTTCATGCAGTTGGAAGGACGCCTTTGCGGTGACTGGGGTGGAGATGGGCGCCATTAATCATGGTAGGACAACAGACTCTAGTAGGACAACAACTCAACTATCTCAACCAGTCAGCGAATTACCTAAATAGAGACCCAGAAAGGGGCAGTTTTCCCAGTCCAGGATGATGTGTTCATGCTCACGAATCTCCCAAGCCACCCAGCCCTGTGCCTCGAGGAAGAGCTTTGGCTGCAGAGGGAACAGCCTGTGCAAAGGCGGAGAGGTGCGAAACATCCAGAGAAAGCACTGTAAGAGGATGAGCTGATGGCTGGAGGCCCTGGAGGAGGAAGATGGGCCCAGTGATCTGTCTGCCATCCCGAGACAAGCGAGGTCCTCATCCTGTTGGCTAGCAGCTTAGAGACAGCAAGAAATGGGGTGTTGTGGAGGAGACAGGTTGATTAGATGTGGTCCCTGCTCTCCAGGAGCTTCTGACCACAGGAGGCGGTGCAGTGGCCTAGTCAGCTCCTGTAGGAGGCTGGGTGAGCAGGTCAGCTGCTGGGGGAGGGAGAATCCTTGCAGGGCAGTCTGGCCTGCTGGCTGGCCGCCTGGTCTCCTAGGGAGACCCTGTTGACTAGACTTGCAGGATAGAGCCTAGAATTTTCAAAAGCCATTGCCTTCTTCTGTGCCCCTGTAGATTCTGATGCACTGTAGAGCCCAGAGCTCCTTCTGGGGTTGGGGAGCCACAGAGAGAGAGAAAAGAACTGTGTTTCAAGGGGACTAGTTAGCACCCACTCGGGGCTCTGGGGTGGACCCCAAGAGGGTGCAGACAGCGCTGGGAAGGGAGGCCTGCTTTGTACCTCTGAGCACTCCTTTCTTGTCGAAGTAGTGATTACCGTGGTTATTTTTAACACATTCACATTCAGACACAGGAGCTGAGGGGCCAGGTTGTGTGGCATTTGGAGAGCATGGCCTAGCAGGTATCTACAGCTCTGCCTGCTGAGGCCAGGCTGAACTGAGGGTGGCTCCTGTTGGTTAGGTGGGAAAACAACCCAAGTTTGTGGAATGCCTGTTTTGAACCATGCTGTCCAGAGTCCAGGTCTTCCTCTGCACCGAAGTATACCAGACACTGAGGCCTTCCCTGGGGGCCACTGAAGAATGAGCCAAGATAATGATAGCTAGAGCAGAAGGTGACCTGGGGACAAGATGAGGCCACAGAAAGGGGGTTAGCATCCCCAGACCCCTTATGTGGCCAGCTTAGGAAGGCTTCTTGGAAGAGGTAGCATTTGACATGTGGAAAATTTTGGCAGCTGCAGATGGAGGGAAGAATATTGTGAGAGGAGGGATGGAGGAAAGCATTTTCCCCCACTCTAGGGATCATGAGGAGATGCCCTGGCCCCATGTGAGGGGAGGTGTTACCTTTTCTTTCTGTTGAGCAATCTGAAGCTCAGAGAGGTGCCGTGACTTGTCTAAGGCATGCAGCAGGATAGTGGCGGAACTGAGCATCAAACTCGTGTCAGTCTGGCTCCAGAATCAGTGTCCTCCCTCCCACTGGTCCACATGGCCCTGCAGCGTGCTTTCTGCCTAGCAGGAAAAGTAAACAAGACTGGATAAGTCAGTAGGGCCTGGGAGGTGATACGGGAACCACTGGAGGCTACAGGGGAGATCCAGGCTCCTACCAGGGGAAGGACAATAGACGTGCTGAGGACCAGCGAGGCCCGGGGCTCTGCTGGGCTTGAGAAATCACCTGGATCCCGTGGGATTGGGGAAGGGGAGTCGGAGGAGGGGTGCACTTTGTCCATCAGAGCCAGCATAGTTTAGTGGAGAAAGCAGACCCTTGGAATTAGGCAGGCCTGGGTTCGCCTCCCATCTCATCCTCTCTGCAGTGGGAAGGTGCCTTTGCAGCCTAGTTTTTTGTTAGTGAGGTGGACAGACTGATCCTAGTGAGGACTGAGCAAAGGGCTTGACAGCAGAGTGCACAGTGACTGGTGCTTGGTGCCTGGAGGTGTGTGATACGTTACCTTCATTCAGAACAACAGTCAGCAGGTGGTTGAGTGAGGACGGATGTTGTAGGCAGCAGGTCCATCTGTGCCTGACACTGGTGGCTGATGGGAAAGCTGATGGGCTGTTGGCCTTTGAGGGACAGGTAGAGGTACCTGCATAGCAGGAATCTATAGTCCTGCAAAGTGGCAAAGAGCTCATGAGCCCTGCCCTCAAGCCAGCCTCGTGTACTAACATGGTTCCTTGGTCCTGTGGGTTCTCTTGGATCTGCCTTAGCTTCCCCAAGAGTGTGCCCTGTTCTAGACACAGAGGTGCATAGGGACAGAATCAGTGTTCTTGCCAGCAAATACCCCCTGGTTTCTGTCTCCTCCTCCTTCTGGGAGAACTGGCCAGGGGTGGGGTGGGATAAATCCTCCTGAGTGGGGAGAGCAATGGAAGCCCTGGCTGTGCTGCCCCAAGCCTGTTCCTCTCCTCCTAGCTCAGGAGACTGGGAGAGAGCTGGATTGGGACATGTTCTGACTTCCAATATAGTGTATGACCTCTGGGGATATCACGGGGCTGGCCAGTAAGTGACTGGCGAGCAGTTTGAGAACAGGATTCAAAGGGGAACAGGTGACACCACAAGGGGATCATGTGGTCTCTGACATGGTCTTATGTGAGGGGCTTATTGCATGCCAGGCTGTGGGAAGAGTGGCACTGTCCAGATCCAGTAATGGGCCTGGCCCCTAGCAGGCTAGACAAGAAGACTGGGTCACACTTGGCACAAGTGGTGCAGCGTCTCCAGAGCATTTATTGATAACCAGATGCTGGGCTGGAGGTTGATTTGATAGAGGCCTAGAATCCCATCCCAGCGCCTGTCTTGATATCCCTACAATGAAGGTTGGCACTGCCAGGTGGAGCTGACATCTTGTAGTGGACTGTATCTCTTACCCTCCACGGGGAGCCAGCAGCCTGTGTTCATTGGCATTCATTTATTGATACTTTTCTGGTCTGGACTCTGTGCTGGTGTTCCCAGGGACCAGAGAGATGACTCATATACAGCCTTCAGGCCTCCAAGGACTTGCAGGAGAGGGCATTTCAGATGACTGGAAGACGAAGCCGTCTGTACTGAAAGGGATGGAGAAGAGGCCAGACCACCCTGCTGGGGCGTGGAGGATAAGGAAGGGCTTCCTCCGTGAGTGGTTATTTGAGATGGGGTCTGAAGGTCGAGGAGGAACTTGCTAAGTAAGGAAGGTGGGGAGCAAGCAGGCAGAAGATAGAAAGGAAATGAGGAATTTGACAGTTAGGAGAGTTGTTCACGAGTTCATACTGCTATGGCACATGGAAGAGGCAGGGCCCGGATGCAATGACTGGGAGTGTTAGATCAGAGGAGGTTCCTTAAACAGTACGGGGCATGTACAATAAGAACAAGGCAAAACATGGATGTCTGCCACATCCATGTGGCAGCAGGAAAAATTAACCAGTCAAGGGGACGAGATCCCATGGAGAGGTGAGAAGGGGGAGCACGTTTCAAGGCAGGAAGGATAAGTGGGGCTAGCTGCGGCCCAGAGGCCAGTGAGACGAGGCCTGTGAAGTGTCCCGGCATTTCACAGCCCGGAGGACGGTGATGACTGTGCTGAAAACATTTTCAGCAGAAGGATGTGGGCAGCAGCCGAACTGCAGAGGATCAACAGGGGAGGTGACATTTGAGCCAGGAAGTGGATGGCAGGTGAGAAAGTGGAGTGGCAGCCGAGGAACATTTGGTGTCGGAGGCAAGCCCAGGGCAGGCAGAGGAGGGAAGAGGATGCAGGAGGGTCAGTCATGGGCTGCCACAAGCAGAGGACGAAGAGGACGTGATCTATGACCAGGCCTCCTGGGAAGGCAGAAAAGAGGGTACAGGGCCAGAGCTAGGGTGACTTCTGGAGGGAGAAGAAAAACTGGGAGGTGGAAGGGAATGATGGGAAGCTGTTTGGTCCTAGCTCTGTCTACTCTGTGAAGAAGGCCATGGCTGAGACAGCGGCGAGGTGGGTTGGGTCCTACGTGGAAGGAATGAGGAGTGAACGGTCCAGAAGGGCTGCAGAGAAGGCCTGTGTGCCTAGCGGACGTGGAGGCCTGGACCTGTCACAGTGCCAGTTGGCCCGGTCTCAGATTCCTCAGCAGCCTGGGAGTGGGTGTGGAGAAGGCAGCTAGTCACAAGGCTTCAGGCTGGGGATGGCTGAGCGGGTGTGGCAGAGGGGCTGGGTGAGGGGATGGAGGAGCTGCCCGCATAGCCTGGTTCTCTTCTGTGGTCTGGCAGAGGTTCACATGAAGCCAGGAGGACCCCTGGAGGAGGCAGAAGGCTGAGGGATGGCTGAGGAGGGAGCCGTCAGTGTGAGGTTATGAGAAGAGACGAGAGATGGTAACATCATGCAGACGTTTACCCCAGGCTAAGCAGAGCTAGTGGCTCTGTGTCGTGACTTCCTCAGGTGTTATGAGTAGTGGTTGCAGAATGGGAAGGCGGGGTCGGAGAGGGAAGGAACTTACTGTGTGCCAGCCTAGTCAGAAAGGGCTTTCAGGTGCAAAGCCTGGACTGGGCAGCAGGGGGCATAGAGAGCACAGCCCTCTGAGGGTATTTGGTGCTGCCCAACGTTCACAAATTAGAGATTGGGCTGCACACTTGTAGTTGGGGATAGCTTGGGCTCGGCTTTGTTCCCGAATGCTCTTCCAGTCTCCTCTTTCCCACTGGCCCCTACGTGGGTGAGTCCTTTCCCCTCTGCTTTCCTGTCCCTGCCCCCCACTACCTGCTGCCCAGTCTGAAGGTGCTTGCCACCTGCCCAATGGCTACCTGAAATAAAAGTCCATTGATGAGGAGGGAAGGTTTCTTTCATCTTACAGTTTTGGCAGCTTCAATCCATGGCTAGTTGGTCCTGGTGCTTTGGGGTCTGGAGTGAGGCTGCACACCATGGAGGGAGGGTGCGACAAGCCTGTTCACCTCAAGGCTGGGATTTACAAGGAAGGGAAGATGGGAGGAGCAGTTCCCTAACTCCCTTCAGAAGCATACTCCATAGTAGCCTGAGGACCTCCCACCAAGAACTTCCCTGTACCCCCCAATAGCCCTGACCTGAGAACATTCCAGATCCAAACTACAGCAGAGAGAGAAGCCTGGTAGAGCTCCTGCCTGTGCAGCAGGGCAGGCTAAGGGGAATGGAGCCTTGGGGCCAGTGGAGCTGCCTCGGCTTAGACCAGACAGATCTTCTGTCTGTAGGGGCAGTGGAGAGAGGGCTCTGGGCTGTAGGTCCCTGCTCTATCCCTCTTAGGTCTCCGAGGAGTGATATTTCCATCTGTGCCTCCACAGCCCAATCCAATACCACTTGGGGGATAGAATTGCCCGTACCCAGTCCTAGGCACAGCAGTTGTATTCCAGCTGAGCTTCAAGCTCACTGGACAAGTCACTGTGTGCTCTTTAGTTCCCCCATCTCTCAATAGAGATGGCTGGCTTTCTTCCTACGAGGATGTGGCAGAGATGCCTCCCTAAAGCTCATTAGTAGGGGTAGCCATTTCCCTCAAACTCTCCCCTATCCAACTGAGGCAAGAGATGGGAAAGCCTCAGTTTCCTTATCTGTGAAATGGAGGTAGGGGGCAATGCTCTCTCCGCATCACCTGCAGTGGCTTCCAGGCCCTCAGGCTGAGGACCAGCAAGGCTGCTGTCTTTGTGCCACTGTGGCAGGACTGAGCTGGCTTTTGCTGAGCCCCTGCCGCCACCTCCGTGTTCCAGGTGAGGAGCCGGAAGAGGAACCGAAGGTGAAAACCCAGTGGCCAAGGTCTGCAGATGAGCCTGGGCTATACATGGCGCAGACAGGTAACTCGGGCCCGCCTCCCTTCCTCTGTGGCGGGGGCCCGACTGTGTGGCGTCTGGTGGCATGTGTGCTTGGCGTGTGCCCGTCTGTGTCTTTGTCTTGGAGCTTAGTTGTGTCTCTGCCATGTGAGGCCTGTGGGCAGGGTTGGATTGCTTCCCCCAAAGCCTGCCACTTGGGGGTCAGGGTAGGAGGGTCCCCCTGATGCTTCACCTGTCCCTACCTTGTTGGTGCTCTCACAGCCCTGAGATGGAATGTCTGGGAGGTGTCCCCTGCCGCCGACGCTGTCCCTCTCTTGTAGGCGACCCGGCGGCTGAGGAGTGGTCCCCGTGGAGCGTGTGTTCCCTGACGTGTGGGCAGGGTCTGCAGGTGCGGACCCGCTCCTGCGTGTCCTCCCCCTATGGGACCCTGTGCAGCGGGCCCCTGCGGGAGACCCGGCCCTGCAACAATTCAGCCACTTGCCCAGGTAGGCCCGACCTCCTCCCTGCCCTGTCTGCCAACAGGGTTAGGTCTTAACTGGTACTTGGGCACATGAATCTTCTTTAAAAAAAGACAACCCCCCAAACCCAACTCAGCTGCCCCCTCTTTTCACTCTGCAAACCCGCCTGACTCCCACACCATGCCTAGCTCCATGCACGATGCCAACCTGGCATGGAGCACTGGGGACACAGATAAACCCAGCCACACCACTCTGCTCCACTCTGGGCACCTCCCTCTCCCGATGCCTACCCATGTCCTGGTTGTCAAGGCTCTGTTTTACCTTCAGTGTCTCCCCATTGTGCTCCCCTAGCTCCCCACCACTGTCCCAGCCCCCTGAATTTGCTCGTTCTTGGCCTGCTCCCACCTTGGCTAAGCAGTTCAGCTCCTTCTTGAAAATCTAAGATGAATGCCACTTTTCATTTTAAAATAAAGCCTTCCTGGACCACTTCCTCTCCGCTCTGGGCTCCCCATCCTACTCCTCAGGGTGCCTCCCTGGACCTTTCGGCCTTTCTCAATTAAGCATATAGTTAGGGAAATGCATGTGCCTGCCTGGGACAGGTGGTGACCACGAGGGGCAGGGCCGGGCCGGGCCACCTGCTCCTTGCTCCCTTCCAGGGGGTGAAGTGCTGGCTGTGAATTCAGAGTAAGACCTTTCTGGGGAGGGCCCTTGATAACGGCGAGTCGAGTGAGACAGGAGCTTGCAGAGGGCAAGCTTGGTAACTGGGGGTGAGGCAGGAGCTTGCAAAGTTGTGTTCCAGCGTGTGAGAACGTTGTGTTGGTGTCCACGTACGGTTCATGTGTATTTGTGTGTCTATGCGCTTGGGGCTGGGAGGGGCACTTCTGTTGCCCCTAGACTGCCATGGTGGAGTCAGGCTCTGGGTCTGGGAGTGGGAAGGGAGAGGGAGGGTGGGACTTGGGTTGTCTTGTGCCTCCAGGAGAGGAGGACTGCTGGTTCCCCTCTTTGGTTGATCCTACTGTCCGGCTGTCCACAGGGTCTGCCCTGTGTCAGTTGGGACCTGCCACATTCCCTCAAAGGGCGGAGTTCTGGGACCCTGAGGGATTTCCCAGGCAAGGGACCCCTGGCAGGGCCAATAAGGAGCAGTCGCAGAACTGCGGAGCTCCTCATTGGTGGGTGGAGGGGCAGGTGATGGTAGTGGGCGCGGCCGAGGTGCTGCTCAGCCACCAGCCACGTGCTTCCTTGCAGTGCACGGCGTGTGGGAGGAGTGGGGGTCCTGGAGCCTGTGCTCCCGCAGCTGCGGGCGCGGGTCCCGGAGCCGGATGCGGACCTGCGTGCCCCCCCAGCACGGCGGCAAGGCCTGCGAGGGTCCCGAGCTGCAGACTAAGCTCTGCAGTATGGCCGCCTGCCCGGGTCAGTAGCGCCAGGGGGCTGGTAGGCAGGCGCTGCCCAGCCAGTGTGCGTGGGGTGGGGTGGGGTGGTGGGGGGAGACTACAGGGAGATAGTCAGGTCCAGTGCCCTGTCCCTGGGGGTTGGGGGGGCTGTGAACTTTGACCAAGCATGGGGAGACCGGAAACTGCCTGCAAGTGTGGGAGGTGAGCTCCAGCCCTGACTTGGGCTTGGCAACTTGTGACCCAGACAAAATCGTACTGCTTACCCAGTGCCCCTACCTCTAAACCCTTGTCCGCCTTTGCCATTAATAGCACTTTGGTGCCATTAGCCTTCTGGACTGATTGGACACAAAATTGGGCTGAAGTGCAGGCAAAGATCAGAAGCAGCCCTGGTCCTCAGCAAGAGGAAAGCTCACCCTCTGAACTGAGTGGAGAGGTGTCCTGTGTTCCTAGAGCAGGGGACAGGCAGAAGGAAGCCCAAGCATCACCTGAGCACTCCAGCTCCC
The DNA here is from genome assembly GCF_031878675.1 of Megascapheus bottae. Classification (NCBI taxonomy): domain Eukaryota; kingdom Metazoa; phylum Chordata; class Mammalia; order Rodentia; family Geomyidae; genus Megascapheus; species Megascapheus bottae. The sequence continues at coordinate 65,483,002 of NC_143514.1, forward strand.
TTTAACTACCCTGCTTGAATGGGTCTGGCCTGGCACAGGTCTGAGTGCCAGCCAGGTTCTGTTATCTCCCCGTAATACTTTGCCCCTGGCAGTCTCCCCACATTCTGCTCAACGGCCACCCCTGCTTGTGTCTCCCCATGCAGTGGAAGGCCAGTGGCTAGAATGGGGTCCCTGGGGCCCATGCTCATCCTCCTGTGCCAACGGGACCCAACAGCGCAGCCGGAAGTGCAGTGTGGCAGGCCCAGCCTGGGCTACGTGCACGGGTGCTCTCACCGACACCCGTGACTGCAGCAACCTCGAGTGCCCCGGTGAGTGTTCAGCATGAGGGCAGCAGGTGGCAATTGGAAGCCCTGGCCCTGGGGGCAGGCACTGGCAGTCTCTCCACTCCCCCTCTCCCACAGCCACTGACGGCAAGTGGGGGCCGTGGAACGCATGGAGCCTGTGCTCCAAGACATGTGACACAGGCTGGCAGCGGCGCTTCCGCATGTGCCAGGCCACAGGCACGCAGGGTTACCCCTGTGAAGGCAGTGGAGAGGAGGTGAAGCCCTGCAGTGAGAAGAGGTGTCCAGGTATGCTGACACAACTCCTAAGGGGGTGGAGGCCCTGTGTGAGCCCCACTGAGCCGCCCCTGCCTCCACAGCCTTCCACGAAATGTGCAGGGATGAGTATGTGATGCTGATGACATGGAAGAAGGCAGCAGCTGGCGAAATCATCTATAATAAATGTCCCCCCAATGCCTCGGGTAAGGTCGTTACAGACTCTCACTGAATCCACGTCTGGACCCCCAGCTGCTGAGTCTCCTCCTGAGGGAGTGGGCGAGAGCTTGGCCCTCTTGCCCAGCCCTCCGTCTTGTCCTCTTGCAGGGTCTGCTAGCCGCCGCTGTCTCCTTAGTGCCCAGGGTGTGGCGTACTGGGGACTGCCCAGCTTTGCTCGCTGCATCTCCCATGAATATCGCTACCTGTATCTATCAGTGAGTGTGCCCTGCCAGCTAGGATGTTGGGTATCTGTCCCAGACTCTGGTAGGGAGTGGAGGGACATGTGCCTTATGCTGTGCTCACTTCTGCTGGACTGTGCCTTTTTCTTGTCTGAAAAGCTCTCATCTGTTCGGACCTATCTCCCGAGTGTTTTCTCTGTGTCTTGCTGCCCACCCCTGTGCTCCTGCCTCTCCCCAAGCTTCAGTCAGTAGATGTTAAGAATACTTACCCAGGGCCGGGAGTTTGGTCTAGTGGCAGAGTGCTTGCTTAGCATGCACAGAGACCCAGGTTTGGCTCCTTGGTACCATATACATAGGAAAAGTTAGAAGTGGTGTTGAGGCTCAGGTGGTAGAGCTCTAGCCTTGAGAAAGCCCAAGGACAGTGCTCAGGTCCTGAGTTCAAGCCCCAGGGCTGGCAAAAAAAAATATCCAAGTGTCTCTACCCCACTAGAGTTGGGGCTCCTAGGTTTTTGTGTCCCCAGTGTCCAGCTGAGGGCCTGTCACAGGGTCAGTGTAGTTTCAGCGTCGGTGGCACATGCATATGTTTCTGACTGTTAGGTCCTGGTTTGCATTTCAGGCTTGTTAGGTAGGGAGCAGTGCTCACTGTACTGCACTTCTGAATGCACAGGACCCTTTGAGATGAGGAGCACAGATGCTTCCACTCGAGTCTTTTCAAGTACCTTTTGAGGTGCTCCCTTTCCCCACCTCCACTCCTCTGCCTCCCCTGAGCCCTTTGAGCAGTTCCCTCTGACCTTGTATGAACGCAGGGGTTGATGGGAGTGGGATGGGCCAGGCTCTGCTCCTGGTTCCTGATGCTCCGATGACGGGGCCTCCATGTCACCTGCAGCTTCGGGAGCACCTGGCCAAGGGGCAGCGCATGCTGGCGGGCGAGGGCATGTCCCAGGTGGTGCGCAGCCTTCAGGAGCTGCTGGCCCGGCGCACCTACTACAGCGGGGACCTGCTCTTCTCCGTGGACATTCTGAGGAATGTCACCGACACCTTCAAGAGGGCTACCTATGTGCCCTCAGCAGATGACGTACAGGTACCATCTGTGTTGCCCTCAGGAAGAGAAGCCCCAGCCTGAAAGGGAGGCTGAGGCCTCCCTGACCCTCCTTGCCTTTTCCCTAGCGCTTCTTCCAGGTGGTGAGCTTCATGGTGGATGCAGAGAACAAGGATAAGTGGGATGATGCTCAGCAGGTAAGGGCGACAACTCCTTGGGCTTCTCATGACCCACCCCTGCCTTGAACCCTTACACCTTACACCCTCTCTGTCCCCAGGTGTCCCCTGGCTCTGTGCATTTGCTCCGTGTCGTGGAGGACTTCATCCACCTGGTGGGCGATGCCCTCAAGGCCTTCCAGAGCTCTCTGATTGTCACGGACAATCTGGGTACAAGGAGGCAGGCGGGGGAGGGGGTGCTGGATGTGACCGAACCCAAACCACCACCGTGGGTGAGGGATGGTTTCTGATGGGCTCTTCCTGTTATCCTTTCATGTCTGGGTTCTATCTTTCCCCTGTTTAATACTGCAATTGTATCTTTCTTTCCTCATTTCCTCCCCCCTCCTCCACCTCTGCATCACTCGCTTCTCTGTGTTCATACCAATCTTGGTCCTTCCTTCTGTGGTGTGTGTCTTCCTCTGGGTCTGGGCCCTTTGTGTGGTGTTGGGTTCCGCCCGCCTCCTCCCACTGCAGTGATCAGCATTCAGCGGGAACCCATCTCTGCTGTGTCCAGCGACATCACCTTTCCCATGCGGGGCCGCCGGGGCATGAAGGACTGGGTACGGCACTCAGAGGACCGTCTCTTCCTGCCCAAGGAGGTGCTCAGCCTCTCCTCCCCGGGGAAGCCTGCTACGCCTGGGACAGCAGCAGCAGCAGCAGTGGGCAGCCCTGTCAGGGGAAAGGGCCCAGGAACGGTGCCCCCGGGGCCAGGCTACTCCCACCAGCGTCTCCTCACCGCAGACCCTGATGAGTCCTCCTACTTTGTGATTGGTGCTGTGCTCTACCGCACCATCGGCCTCATCCTGCCACCCCCCAGGTGAGTCCAGCCTGAGCTGACCCACCGCAGCCCTGACTCCTCAGGGACCTCTCACCTGGCTCTGGGTACTACTGCTTCCCAAAGGCCAGCATCCAGGACTTGGTGAATGGACCCAAAGTGCTGGCTATTGAGCTCTAGGCTTTCCCCTGGGTCCCGGCTCCTGGCTGCCCCCAACCCCATTCACCGCTGCTTCAAGGATCCTCCTGGGAACCTGTGCCATTAGCTAATCTCAGCATCTGTTCCCCAGGCCTCCCCTAGCTGTCACTTCTCGGGTGATGACAGTGACCGTGCGGCCTCCCACCCAGCCTCCAGCAGAGCCCCTCATCACGGTGGAGCTCTCCTATATTATCAATGTGAGTGGGGGCCCAGCGGGGGACCCTGAGTATATGCCAACACGGGCAGCCAGAGACCGGTCTGCTGGGAAGGTAGTCTCTCTCCATGGTGGGCTGGACCTCAGCCCTGTGTGGGAGCTGCCAGGATGGCTGACGTCATGGCCAGGGATGGTGACCACCCCACCCTGAGCGGCACGCTTGTCTTCTGCTCTCCAGGGTACCACGGATCCCCACTGCGCCAGCTGGGACTACTCCAGAGCGTGAGTGGGGGAAGCTCTTGAACCACCCATCAGAAAAGAGGAATCTTTTATGTAGTCATTATATTCAATGAACATTAAATTAAAAAAAAATGAACTACATAACTTGAGGGTAGGGATGTGAGGGGAGGAGTAGGGGATAAGGAGGGAAGGGGCGATGGTAACCAAGAAGCATTGGACTTACAACCTGCCTTAATGGAATTGCAACCCCTTGGTACAACTACTTTAAAAAGAGAGAAAGAGGAATCCCCTGATGGCATCTTGGTGCCATCTTCGGCCTGAGTCCTCGAAGAGTATACGCTGGGGCTCCCTGTTGTCAAACATGAGTATAGTCTTGTCCTTTATTTCATTTGTTCCTTGCCAGTGGGCAGCACTAGAAAGGCAGGGCTGTAGAGCTAGGCTCAAGGTTCATGCTACCTCCTTTCCACCCAAGGGATGCCAGCTCAGGGGACTGGGATACTGAGAGTTGCCAGACGTTGGAGACACAGGCGGCTCACACACGCTGTCAGTGTCAGCACCTGTCCACCTTTGCTGTCTTGGCCCAACCTCCCAAAGACTTGGTGAGTAACAGAGAAATGACACTGGGCAAGGAGGGCGACCCCTGGGCAGCCAGAGCTGTCTGATGGTGCTGGCAGGTACTGGGTGACCTTCGACGTGCCTCTGTGCATGTACAGCTGTGAGATTCCCCAGGGAGCTGGGCCCTTAGGATGAGGCAGATAGCCGTGACATCTGTCCAGGGGTGTGGGTGGGTGTGCATCTGCTTGTATGTGGAAGAATGTAAGTGTGCACCACATGAGTGAGCAGGTTTGGTCTGCGCTGTGTGAACAGTGAATGTCCTTCTGCATGTGGGTGTTCCCGCCTGTACTAGACTGGGCCCCTGCAACTGCCCTCTCCCAACAACCCATCTCCCACAGACCCTGGAGCTGGCGGGCGCTCCCTCGGTCCCCCTGGTGATAGGCTGTGCGGTGTCCTGCATGGCCCTGCTCACACTGCTTGCCATCTATGCTGCCTTCTGGAGGTAGGTGGGGTGTCTGATGTGGGGGGAGGTGGCCAGCCGGCCCAGGTCGGACAGGCTGCCAGCGCCTCTGCCTCTGCCTGCTGTGCTCTATCAGGTTCATAAAATCCGAACGCTCTATCATCTTGCTGAACTTCTGCCTGTCCATCCTGGCTTCCAACATTCTGATCCTCGTGGGCCAGTCCCGGGTGCTGAGCAAGGCAGGTGCAGGCCCCAGGGGTGGGACAGGCCGAGGGTGGGCAGTGCCTGCGGGGGGGAGGGGGGAGCACGCGGTTTGTGTGGATGTCTTTAAGGGATATGGGGGAAAGGTGTATATGTGTGTGTGTGTTAGTGGCATGTGAGCCTATGTGAGGGCGTTGAAGGGGTGTGTGTGTACTCAGGGATGAATGTTTGTGTAGACATCAGTGAATGTGCGCGTGAGCTGAGTGCCTGGGTGCACGTGAGCTGGGCTGGTGGCGTTGGAGAGGCCTCCTCTGCCACCTGCCTGTGACTGACCCATACCGACCTCTATGTTTTGGCCTTCTCTGTACTGTGTACTCTGTGCTCTGTGCTGGGGGTGCCTTGTGTGGGGCCTCTTCGGCCCCCTGTCTGTCCCCCTCTCTGCCAGCCCTGTCGGTGTGTGGGTGGCCTGCCCGCCCGCCTCCCCGGATGCGAGTGTTGTGTGCGTGTCATCAGGCCCGTGTCGTGCTGTGTGTGGGTGCAGAAAGGCTGGGGCGGGGGGTGCCTGGCAGGGCTCTCTCAGGGGTGGGGCCTTGGTGGGTGGCTGGCCACAGCAGCGCCCAGCAGCAGGTGTGGGATGCTGGCGCCTCCTCCCCCCAGCAGCGGCTCAGGGCCACTCCCTCCCATTCCCTCTCCCTGCAGGGCGTATGCACCATGACGGCTGCCTTCCTGCATTTCTTCTTTCTGTCCTCCTTTTGCTGGGTGCTCACCGAGGCCTGGCAGTCCTACCTGGCTGTCATAGGGCGGATGCGCACCCGCCTCGTTCGCAAGCGCTTCCTCTGCCTGGGCTGGGGTGAGCGAGGCCAGGGCTGGGCTCTGCTTCTGGGCCTTGGGTTGCAGGGGCAACCAGGGAAGACACCACTCTAACCTTGGTCTGGTTCTCTGGGCAAGTAGGTCATCTGGGCAGGGGGCAGTCAGGGGAAATGAGGGGGTCCTGAGTACCCACAGTCCTCTCAGTGTGGCTCCTGTGCTCCCCTAGGTCTACCTGCCCTGGTGGTGGCCGTGTCTGTGGGCTTTACGCGCACCAAAGGATATGGTACATCCAGCTAGTACGTGGGCCTCCTGTGCGGGGGCTGGGGGCTGTGTGGGTCTGGGCTGGGCATGTGCCTTCTTAGGCTATGATTCTGGCTCATACTTCCTTTAGGTCTTTGGGCCAATTCCTCCATAGCTCTGAGCCTCAGTTTCCTAGGTAATGTCCCCTCACTTTGGAGCTCAGAGGTCAGCCTCCTTTCATTGCTATGGTAGCCCAGAAGCTGGGCCAGGGGTTCTTGACGTGTGTTGGGAGGAAAAGTTTCAGTAAGAGCTCACGCCAACCCAGACTGAGGCCCAGTGTCAACTGTTAAATGCCCTAGGTAGCAGAGCCTGAGGGGTGGTGTTTGAGGGTGGGGTAGGAGCCTGCTGGGTGCCTGATGCTCCCTTCTCCCCCCCCACCCCCCCAACTCCAGCTGCTGGCTTTCCCTGGAGGGCGGTCTGCTCTACGCCTTTGTGGGCCCTGCAGCTGTCATTGTCCTGGTATGTTCCTTTTACAGCATCCTGGGATGTAGGCCTTCTGCCATCCTGTCCTTCTGCTTCTTCCTGGCCTCCAGGGCCCATCGCAGAGGGCACCTGGTGATCCTGTCTTTCCTTTTGCCCCTTCCGGCCCCTAGGTGAACATGCTCATTGGCATCATCGTCTTCAACAAACTCATGGCACGTGATGGCATCTCAGACAAGTCCAAGAAGCAGAGGGCTGGGTAAGGGGAGGGTCTCTGTGACTTGGCCTTTCTGGAAACATCAGGGAGGGTGGGCTGAGGGCATTCTTGGAGACTCAGGATTTGCCAATGCCATCTGGGCTCCCCGACCTTGGGGCATCAAGGGTGCAGGCAAGGTGGGCGCCCGGAGTGCTCAGCTGCAGCCCCTCGCCCACCCTAACCCGGCTCTCTCTCTCTCGTCTGCCCTCCCCTCCCACCCCTCTCGGGGCTCATTCTGCCCCTATCTCCCGGCTTCCCATGTGTTTCCCCCTTCTCCCATGTCTGTGCCGCCCCCCCTCCCCCCCCCCCCCGAGGTCGGAGCGGTGCCCCTGGGCCAGTCTGCTCCTCCCCTGCTCGGCGTGTGGAGCCATCCCCAGCCCCCTGCTCAGCTCAGCCTCGGCCAGGAATGCCATGTTAGTCCTGGGGGGTGGTGGGGATGGGCGGGGGCAAAGGAAGGGAGGGACAGTGCTTGTGGTGGGGGTGGGGAGGGACCTATATCAGTCCAGTGTCCGGGAGAGTCTGACCTGCCCTCTGATTGCTATGCACTTTTCAGGGCTGGCGAATGAAGCAACAGTGGGCAATGGGGAGTGGCTGTGCCCTCCCTCCCAGGTGCTGGGTTCCTTTGCCCACCCTTCTCTCCCACCCCACCCCTGCTCCTCGCCAATGTTCTGCCCAGGCACAGCTACAGACAACTCCTCCTCATACCACTCTGAGGCCCTTAGAATTTGTGAGCTATAGAACCTTAGAATTAGAATGATAGAATCTTAGAATAAGACAATCAGAAGCTGAGAACATTAGAATGAGTGAATCATAGTTTTATCATCTGTCACAGAATCAGACTTAGGATTTCAGAGATATTGAATCTCATAATCAATTGGAGACAGACTCAAGGAGGTAGACAGTTTTATTACTCGGAGGACCCCCTCCCCCCAGCATCAGAGAAGTTTAAAATCCCAGCTATGCCAGAGCATGAAGACCTCAGGCCCAACCTCCCACCCAGAGCTGGAAGTCTGCCTGCACCTCCCTGACCAGTAAGGACCCGGGGACTCTGGAGGAGTACTGGTGGCTGGTACTGCCACTTGGAAGCAATAATGAGCCGAGAGCGCTCTTTCCTGGGTTACCATGTGCCTCTCTGCCCAGTTTGCTGAACCATCAGTTCAAAGCTTGGGTTTCACAGTCACCAAGCTGAGTGTGTGTACCCATTCTCGCCTCTGTCCAGCTGGGCACACTCCAGTCTCCTCATCTATAAATTGGGATAGTAGTCCTCAGGCCTGTTTATTGGAGTTGTTTTGATCACAATTTGGAATAATCTATGTAAAGTGTTCAGTGTAGGGCCTGGCAGAGAATTGGTGGTTAATCAATGACAGCTCTTATTACAGTGATTAGACCCACTCTCGATGTTGGCTCCGCCCCTAGAGCTTCAGAAACCATTGTGTCCACCCCCTGCTGGGCTGAACAGTGATGAAATACTCTTCCTAGGACAGATTTTGGCCCCCTGCCCACCTCTCTGCCTTGGCATCTCCGGTTTTTTCTGCAGAATGGTTCACTTGGCCTTGTCTGCAGCTGTGCCTGACTCTGCTGGGAGTGCAGAGCGATGGGGCAAAGTGGGATCAGAGTGGCTTCAGGCCCCTTTGTCCCTTATGGGCTGCAGCGGGTGTGGGAGGGGAGCAGCTTGGAAGCCAGGGCTCATCTGCCTTTTTCTCTGCCTTTCCCTTGCAAGGAAGCCAGGGATATGTAGGCTTGCCACACCCTAGCTAGGATCCTGCTGCCCAGGGCTTTGAGTTCCTCCATGGGAGGCTGGGAGGCTGGCCTCCTCCTCACTGGTCCTGGCTCCCATCTGCGCTCTAAGGATTTTTGTTCTGGCATTCTCTGCATGCTCTGCCTGTTTAATCTTTCTTCTGGATGCCTGTTGTCTCATGTTCTCCCTCTCTCCCTCTCTCTCTCTCTCTCTCTCTCTCTCTCTCTCTCTCTCTCTCTCTCTCTCTCTCTCTCTCTCCCTCTCCTCTCTCTCTCTCTCTCTCTCTCTCTCTCTCTCTCTCTCTCTCTCTCTCTCTCTCTCTCTCCCTCCCTCTCTCTCCCTCCCTCTCTCCCTCCCTCCCTCCCTCCCTCTCTCTCTCTCCCTCCCTCCCGTGGCTAGTGACTGTCTTTAGTCCTCTCCTCCTCTCCGCAGCCTACCTGGTGTATGACCCAGGTGTTTGCATTGTTCAAAGTTCCCCAAGTTGGGGCCTGCAACTCTCCATCTCCACTTCTGACGTCTCCATCTCTGTCCCCTGACCTTGCTTCTGCTTTGGCTCAGTCCTTCTGTGTCTGTGTGTCCATCCTGCCCACCTCTCCTGGTCCCTGCTCTGCCGTGCGGTTCTCTGCTGTCTGTCCTGGTGCTCTTTTTCTCTGGCTGCAGCTCCTTAGTCCCTTTTTGCTTGAGGATCCTCCCAAGGTCTGGGAGTTTGGGCCCCTGCCAGTCCCCAAGCTGAGTGGAGGCCTAGGCTCCTGCCACTGTGTCCCATGGAGTGTTGCTCTGACAAACCCTATTCCCTCGTCCCCCCAGGGCCTCACTGTGGAGTTCCTGTGTGGTGCTACCCCTCCTGGCACTAACCTGGATGTCTGCTGTCCTGGCCATGACAGACCGCCGCTCCGTCCTCTTCCAGGCCCTCTTTGCTGTCTTCAACTCTGCACAGGGCTTTGTCATCACGGCCGTACACTGCTTCCTGCGCCGAGAGGTGGGCTGGATTTCTCCCACCCTGCCAGCCTGCCACATTGGGTTGGGCTCTGGCTTCTCCCTGCTGGGGGACCAGGAGTGGCCCTGGCCTTGGAGAGGCTGGTAGCCTGGGAAGCCTGGCCTCCTGGCTTCCTGGGGCTCCATCTCCCTGATGGCCCAGTGCAGGTGTTAGGACTTCAGGCTGGATTTCTATCTTTTTCTCTAACCTGTGTTTGAGTCCTGTAGGGGACTCCTTAGGACTCATTCTTTCTTCCTCCTGCCCTCTGTCCCCAGGTGCAGGATGTGGTGAAGTGTCAGATGGGTGTGTGTCGGACTGATGAGAGTGAAGACTCCCTGACTCGTGTAAGAATGGGCAGCTGCAGATCCTGGTGAGTGAGGAGACCTGAGCATGGCCCCCCTCCCTCCTGCCCTCGGCTGCTCACCTTCAGGGATGGGACACATGCTGGGTTTGATTTGGGGTTGACCACTGACGACTGGCTGAAATCAGACAAGTCTTTTCCCTCATTCAGTGCCACTCCCGCCTCCGGAGCCCCTGGGCTGTGTGCTGTGGGTGGCGCGCCCCACCCCCATGGGGGCCAGGGAAGAGGTGTGTAGGAAAGGGCCTGGGTCCCTTCCCACTCTGATACATTAACCTCTCCTCTGTCTACCTGCTCTCTCCCTCTCCGCCTATAGTCAGACTTTGAAAAGGATGTGGATCTGGCTTGTCAGACAGGTGAGTCCTGGGGTAGGACTGAGGGTAGTCCTAGGGACGAGCCAGTGGGGACCTTGAGGCCTGGCTGCTGGGGTCCAGTCTGGTCATCACACAGCCCTGAATGAGATTCAGGCTGAAAGCTGCTTACAAACAACCTCTCTATCTGAGCCTCAGGCCGACACACCTGTAAAAGGGAGAAGGCCACTGTATCTGGGCAGATTGGGGGTCAGAGGGTGGACATGAATTATTAGGGCTCGGCTCCTGCTTTATATGTCATTTCCATGACTAACCAGAGCCTCTCTCCAGTCCTAACTCCTAGGGAGATGCTGTTGGGGGCTGTGGGGTAGAGATCAGGACCCACCTTAGAGCATTGTCAGACCTGAGCCTTGGCTTTGCTTTCTGTCCTGCTTCTCTGTGGAGCTCTGAGCCAGTTGTCTTCCTGTCCCCTTTGGTGTGTGCAAGAGTGACAGTCATCTATACTGTTTCTCTGCCTGGCAAGGCTCGGGGGTTTGGTTCCTGCCCAGCCTGGGCAAAGGCTTTTGGGGGATCCTCAAGACTCATCCTTTTTTCCCTCCTGCCCCCAGTTCTGTTCAAGGAGGTCAATACTTGCAACCCCTCCACCATCACAGGCACACTGTCCCGCCTGTCCCTGGACGAGGACGAAGAGCCCAAGTCCTGCCTCATGGGTCCCGAGGGTGGCCTCAGCTTCACGCCACTGCCTGGGAACATCCTTGTGCCCATGGCAGCCTCCCCAGGCCTGGGGGAGCCACCGCCCCCTCAGGAGACCAACCCTGTGTACATGTGTGGGGAAGGCGGCCTGCAGCAGCTGGACCTCACATGGCTCCGGCCCACAGAGCCAGGCTCTGAGGGGGACTACATGGTACTGCCCCGGCGGACTTTGAGCCTGCAGCCTGGCAGTGGAGGGGCAGGAGGTGAAGAGGCCCCAAGGGCCCGACCAGAAGGGACCCCCCGGCGGGCTGCCAAGACACTCACCCACTCCGAAGGCTACCCCAGCTTCCTGTCTGTGGAACATTCTGGCATGGGGCTGGGTCCTGCCTATGGGTCTCTCCAGAATCCCTATGGAATGACCTTCCAACCGCCACCACCAACACCCAGCGCCCGCCAAGTGCCCGAGCCAGGGGAGCGCAGCAGGACCATGCCCCGTACAGTGCCTGGCTCTACCATGAAACTGGGCTCCCTAGAGGTGAGGGTCTGCAGGGCTTGGGGAGGGGGCAGGGCTCTGCCCACAGGTGTGTCTGAAACCATGTCTGAGTCATGAGTGGGAGCCGGGAAGGGACACGGCCAACCTCCCCAGAGCACCTCCCCAGGCAGTCACTGGATCCACTGCAGCTCCGGCCGAACTCTTGGTGTGCCTGAATTCCTCAGAGGGGCTGGGACTTCACGACTCAGGGTGCAGTAGCTCCTCTGGCACTGGCTGTAGGGTGACTGATTAGGATGAAGTCCCCTCTAAGGAGATTGTAGCAAGGTACTATACTGCTAGGGAAGCCACATAACAGGGGCCGAGCCTGGGCACCTGGGCCACACACAAGTGCCATGGGCACTTGGCTCTTGAGTTCCAGTCTTTTGGATGGGCATTAGACACTGGGCACGCGGCAGGACCTCCCTTGTAATGTGAGGTAAGGATAGCATAGCAGTCTCTTTGTAGGGTTGTCTGCAGGAGTGAGTGATGTAAGCTGCTTATTTCTGTGTAGAACAAATAGAAAGTGAAGTGTTAGAAAATTGGGGGTCAATAGCCCCAGGCTGTTGGAGGGCCACCCAGCCCCAGACTCTGCCCAGGGTGTCTTCCTGAGAGAATGTAAGGCTGTTCTGTCTGTAGGCCTGCTGGCCGTGTGTTTTCTGTCCATGTAGGCTTCCCTCTGGCCTGCCCCCTGCAAGGACAGGTGGTAGTGACTCTTGTAGAACTCTAGAGCATTTTAGAACTTTTTTTTTTTCTTGCCAGTCTTAGGGCTTTACCACGGAAGCTACAAGGCCACTTGTGGCCTTTTCTGTTTATGTGGTAGTGAGGAATCGCACCCTGGGTTTCTGCATGCACTTCATGCAAGCACTCTGCCACTAGGCCACATTCGTAGCCCATTCTAGAGCTCTTTAATTGGAGGGATTGGGGGTGTGGATAAGGAAAGAGGCCAGAGTCCTAACTCAGACATGATTGGCTGCTTGTGTTTGGCCATAGAAATTGGCTCCCCATCCTGTACACAAAGAAGATTAAGTTAGCAGCTAGAGGGGCCACAAGTTGAAGTTTTTCTCCTAAAATGTTTCTTGAACATTTGGTGCCTGCTCCTGTCACAGATGGCAATAAGTAGGAAGGTGTAACAAAGACAGAAAAGACAACTCCCGTGTTGGAGAGGGGCAGCAGTGAAGTGGCAGGTTTGGGTCTGTGGACACCTGTCTGTGGCTGGGCCACTGACGAGGAGACCGTGTTGGGCTTTGTGGGGGAGGTAACAGCATTTTGAAGGGGTCAGGCATGTGTGGGTGGTGGAGATGCAGACCTGGGTCTGGGCACATGCTGTGTTTGCAGTGTGCGTGGGGCTGGGCGTGGGAGGGTATACATGTATGGAGAAGGGCAGGGAGGGGCCATGGCAGAGCATGACAGCCTAGGGATAGGCAGAGCAGGTGGGGAGATGAAATAAAACAGGAGAGCAGTGTCACCGGCCATTGGTGGTGATTTGTCCACCAGGTTGGGATTTGGGGAATTCAGACCATGGTTCAGGACTGGGTGAGGAGATGTGGAAGCCGGGGAGGCAGGGCCTGGACTGGCAGGGAGAGAGGCAAAGCATGGTCAAAGGAAGGTTTCTAAAGGCCCACGTCTCTGTGTTGGCAAGACAGGTCATAGGGAGGTGACAGGGAGAAGGGAGCCTGGGACTGGCAGAGATAAGGGGCAGGGTAGAGGGGTAGAAACTAGGCACAGAGAACCCAGAGCCACTGTGTGACCCAGTGTGACAGTCGGTGTCCTTGCCCTGTCGGGGATCCACTATATGCTGTTTGACCCAGGTGCGTGTGAACTCCTAGTGGCACCTGCATGCTTGCGCTCGCACGTGTGTCCACTTAGCACACATCCTGGGCTGCCCTGAGTCTTCACCCCAGGGCCTAGATTGGGGAAGATGTGGCAGAGCCCTGGGCAGCCCTGTGGTCTGTTTAAAGTCCTGCCCCTGGTGAAAGGCTGTCTTCTTTTTCCTTGCCTCCTACTGCTCCCTCCCAGCGTAAGAAGCTTCGGTATTCAGACCTGGACTTTGAGGTAAGTGGTTTGGGTATGTTAGGGGGTGGGTACCTATCCGTGGAGGATCCACTCCTAAAAGTGTCTCAAGCCCTACCATAGAGCCCAACCCAGGCTCCCAAGTCTGTGGTTTCTGTGGGGTCTTCCCCACTATTTCCTTCTGCACAACCCTGAGGCAGCAGGGTGGAGTGAGAGCCATCCTGGTTCCAGAGGGGCCAGCAGGAGGCAGGGATGTGGGGCCCAGGATGCTGAGTGCCCTCGGAAGACAGGGCCGAGTGGGTCTGCAGTGCTGTCCAGAGCAGCACTCCTCTGACGCCCAGTGGCTCCTAGAAGGTGATGCACACCCGGAAACGGCACTCGGAACTCTACCACGAGCTCAACCAGAAGTTCCACACTTTCGACCGCTACCGCAGCCAGTCTGCAGCCAAGGTGAGACTTCCCTGTTGACCCAGCCCTGTGGCTCCCACAACAGGAGAATGTGGCCTTGGGGAGGACAGCCCAATAAGTCCCGAGTAAGGGCTGGGGTGACGTGCGATCTAGGGAATTTGTACCCTCCTGCCTGCCCTCCTCCCCTGCCTGGACAGCCTCACCAGAGGCCTCTCCATTGCAGGATCAACTGTTTTGGGGCCGCCCTGGGTGGGGTCTGGGGGATGTTACAGATAGTGAGCAGGGATGGGCCCCTGGGGAAGGGGATGGTGGGCAGAACTCTGGGTATCTAAACTCTGCTTCAATTCCTGTAATGTTGAACAATGCTGGCAGTGTCTTGGGGTCTCCTCCTTTGTTCAGTAGTATGAGTCTCTCTCCATGGTCTCTTGTTGCTCCCCCTACAGGAGAAGCCCAGCCCCGGGGACCGTCCTGGCCTGTCCCAGCATCGGCGGCATCAGAGCTGGAGTACCTTCAAATCTATGACACTGGGCTCGCTGCCCCCCAAGCCCCGAGAACGGCTGGCCCTGCACCGGACAGCCGCCTGGGAACCCACAGAAGCACCGGAAGGTGACTTCCAGACAGAGGTGTGAGTGCCACGCCGGACTGCCCACTGCACAGAAATATATATCTCTCTATTTTCACACTCCACTTTGGAACGACCCAGGAGCCAGCGCCCCTCCCCCTCCCAAGGCGGGGCAGGAGGCATGAAGGACTCAGTCGGGTGGGCGGGGCCGGCAAGGGGGCACCAAACACCATGTGGCCTGGGGGCCAGGGCCCCTCCTTGTTTCTCAGAGGCCCCTCAGTCACCCACCGGAGCTTCAGAGCCTTGTCTTTGCCCCGGCCTGTCTGTCCCTGTCCTGGGCTGGGGAGGGGGGAGGGGAACTTTGTTGGGAATAAACTTCACTCTGTGGATTTGGCTGCTGAGCTCCTTGTTTCCCCCCAGGTAAAAGCCCAGCCATAGAACCCCAACTTTATTCCTTAATGGGTCTTGTCAGATTGTGTGATTGAGGTCATGCCTGCCTAAGCTGGAAGGGGCCACCTGTCTCTGACCCTGACTTTCTCTCAGGCCTGGCCTGCATCCCTTCCTGGTGAAGGAAGAAGAGTGTGGTTTAGCCCTTGAGACTGGCATCCTCTGGTGGCTTTCAGTCATGGCCACACTTCATTGGGTCTCAGGGGGCAGGCCCCCTGTCTGGATTGTTGTAAGAAGTGGGGGCCACGTGGGTGCTAAGAGCTTTACACGCATGGTCCCTAGCCCCTCACAGGGATAGGTTGTCCATTTTGTGGATGGAGAAATGAGGCCTGCGCTGGGAAGTGATTTCCTCAATTCAGAGGTAGTGCTGCAGGCTTGGCGGAGGTCATGTGTCTTGACCTTCATGCTCTGAGGGGAACTGAGGTAGAACCACGCGCATCAGGCAGACCAGGGTTGGGGAGAGTGAGGTAGAGGTGATACACACTCATTGCTGGTGGTGTTCCTCACTTGAACATGCAGGACTCCAGGGAGGGAGAGCACAGAGCAGCAGGTAGAAAAGGCTTGCACTGTGTGCTGTGACTTTTCCTAGAGCAAGGACACCGTTTTTCAGTTTTTGGTTTTGGGTTTTGTTTTTGTTGTTTGCCAGTCCTGAACTCGAGCTCAGGGCCTGAGCACTGTCCTTGGACTTTCTCAAGGCTAGAGCTCTACCACTTGAGCCTCAGCACCACTTTTTTCTTTTTTTCTATGTATGTGGTACTGAGGAATTGAACCTGGGTCTTCGTGCATTCCAGGCAGGCACTCTACCACTAGGCCAAACTCCCGGCCCAGAACACAGTTTTCAGAGGCCACAGGTACTGTGGTCATTTAGCACCATGCCCACCTCTGGGCCCCTCCTAGGAACCACAACAGACCAAGCGGAGAGATGAGTTGTGCACTGCGGGAGCCTGGGTGAGGTTGATGGAAGAAAGGCTAGCCCGCCAGGTGGAATAGCCCCTCGTGATGGACTCCTTGCAGGACTGAAGGAGGGCTGTTGTGTAGGCCTTGAGGATGGTACAGGTTTCCTCTGAATCCTGTTCGTGCCCTATCACAGCCTGCAGGCAGTTGTCTAAAGACCTGTGATCGGAGCTCTCTGTGTTCTGCAACTCTTCTCCCTCCCTCTCTCAGCATTTACTTGACAATAGCTGGGTCTTGCAGGCAGGTGTGGTGACTGTCCCATTTTATAGATGAGGAAAATGAGACAGAGAGAGAGAGAGTACATGATGTGCCTATACTGACACAACTTCTAACACAACTAGCACAACTCTATTGGGATGTGGCCAAGAGTGGGTAGAATCTGATGCCAGGCAGTTAGGCACAGGGAGCTTTTCTCATTCAAGAGCACATGCAGAGCCAGGCACTGGTGATTCACACCTATAATCCTAGCTACTCAGGAGGTTGAGAGATGAGAACCATGGTTCAAAGCCTTAGGGGCAGGAAAGTCAATGAGACTCTTATCTCCAATAAATTATCCCCACTCCCCTTCCCCAAAGCCAGAGGTTCTGTGGCGGAAGTGGCTAGCATTGGGCAAAAGAAATTCAGAGATGGCATCCAGACACGGAGCTCAAGCCCCAGGACCAACCTCAAATAAAAGGCACTTGCAGGGCAAAGACAGCCATGAATGTGTGGGACCAATTATGGGTGGGTGTTGGGATCCAAGGTCAGAGGGTTCTATCCCATCCTGGCTTGCTGTGTGAGGAGGGAGGGAGGACCATTGTTCTTTCAAGCAGGCATCTTTGTCTCCCTGCTCACCAGGCATTCCCCTCCCAGCTCCCATCACTCTGTCCCCAGAGAGGAACAATTTTTTTCTCTCTTGAATTTCAAGCAGAAAACCTCCATGAAAGGAAGGGCTCTGATTAGTTCCCGGTACTGTGATTGGCAGCTCTTTCAGCTGCCTGGGGGAAAAGGAGGGGGAACAGGTCTGCAAATCAGGGGGCTCGTTCCTAAAAGGCTGTGATAGATTTGCACAAACAATGGCCCAGTCCTGGTTTTGTGCCAGCAGATCTCATTCCATATCCTGGCCAGGCCATCCCCTGTATCACTCCTAATGTCACCTCCTGCCACCACCTAACAGATTTGATGCTTTTCCTTGTGCTCCTGTATGTTTCTCCCCAGCTCTGGTCTCTACTGGCCAGGACTCTGTTGCAGAGTGTTGATTTGCATTTCTCTCCCCTCTTGTGGCTTCTTGCTTTATGTCTACCTGGTTGATTCTGCTCCCGAAGTGGACATGGGTGCCAGTAGAGGCTCCTGACAGCTTTGAGACCTGTCACTTCTGTGTTCCAGGACTTTTCTGGGCTGTGATCCGACCTGCCCTCCAGTCTCTGCTCTCCTCCTAGGCACTGGCTTGCTGTGTGTCCCTTCAGGGTTCCTTGGCCTGTTAGCCCCCCCCATTTGGGATGGTTTCTAGCAACCTGCTATTTAGCCTCTGGGCTCTAATCTCTCACCTCACTGGTCCCTTTATTTGCCTCAGTCATGGCCCAAATGTGAGCTTCTAAAAACCCAGGTCTGGTGGGGGTGCCACCGGGCCAGGATGCCCAACGCCCTAGAATTAATCTAGAAGGCACGGTCCTTGCCAGGGTAGCCCTTGCCTGCTTTTTCTTTCCACTCCTCTTTCCTCTGTACCCATGCATGCATATTTCCTTCTAACCTGAGCAAACTCTGTTTCTGCTGAATTGGCAAAGCCCTCCGTCCTTTTAGACTCAGTCCAGAACCCTACTCATGATGCTGTACTTGAATCCCTAGCCCCACAGCTGCTACTCACTGGGGCCCCTACAGCCTGGGCGCACACTGTCACTACAGCACTGGCCACAGAATGGCTACTACTGTGTGTAGGCATTTGGATTGGGTGTGTGCGCTCAGCTAAGCCTGGGCAAGCTGGCCGTGGGGACCTCTACAGAAGGAGAGGATGGAATGCACAGAGCTTGCTTGTCCTTGGTCCTCTCATCTGCAAATGGACGTGATGACAATCCTGAGCATGGCTCTTAAGGAGGCTTTTCTGGGGGTCTGGATAGGTGGTACATTCTAGGCAAGCCCTTCACCAGCCAAAGCTCAGTGGTGGAATGTTTAATCTAGTGTGTGTGAGGCTTTAGAGTCAATCTCCAAAACTTGGGGAGTATTTTGTAGAGATGATCTATCCTCCTTGGACCTCAGTGCCAACTCTGGGCCCCAACAACTCTGGATACCCCAGCTTGGCTGCTGTCTAGGGTTCTGAAAAGGATTAGTTCCCCTGCCCCAAGAGAGAAAACAAGGAGCAAGACTAAGGGCCAGCCAGGCTCAGCTGCAGCCTCATCTTGCCTTGCAGATGGATGGGCAGGAGAGATCCTGGGGGTATCTACAAAAGTGCAATGCAAATGACATACCTAATTTTCTAGTAGCCATTTTTAAGTTTGAAATTAATTTTAGTAATATATTTAGCTCAATATATTACAAATATTACAGCATATAACAAATATAAAAAGCACAGGCAGTGCCCTGGGGCAAGACCATTCAATGTTCTCTGGGAACACTCTGTCATGACCTAGGATTCTGGGAGGACCCTCCTGTGCCAGCTCAAAGGAAGTTCCAGAGATACTGCTGGGCACAGAGGTAGTGTGGGGAAGAAGAAGGCTGAGAGAACACCTGTGGGCTGGCACTGGCCTCCCCAGGGCTAGGAGAAGGGTGTGTCTGCCTTTCCATTCTCCTCTCCCCCTCCCCCCGCCCCTGCCAGCCTGTCTTCTCTCCTCCTACCTGCATTCCCTGATAGAGGGGAAGGGGTTGGGGCTGACATTTGAATACACACAGTAAAACTCAATTGGGTTTAATTTACATTCATTAGTTACCAATTAAAAAGAAATTAGGTGACCTGGGTGGCCTGAGGGAAGCCTGGGTGGATTATCACTGACTTTGACCTGCCTGGACTCTTTCCTCTGAATTTCCTCATACCCGCTCTGGCAGCTTCATGGGATTTCTAGGTCCAGTACCCTGCATATTCCTTCTCACTCCAGGAAGATGGATACCCTCTCACCCGAAGGCACATGCTGTGTATTTAGATCCCGGAGACCCCTTTATGGTTTGGGCTTTTTAAACCAGGGAGTTGCCAAAAAAGGGCATTGAGAATGGTGAGATTTATCTCTTAGTAAGACTTCTTGGCAGAGGTGAACTGGGTTGGAAGGAGACTGACCAGTGAGGCTGGCTGCAGAGACCAGCTGTCTGTAGGAAGAGACCAGCTGTGGGGGAAGAAAGGGGGGTCTCTACAGGGGGGTAGAGCCTTCAGGGGGATTGGGCATAGGTGAGGAGTCGGGGATGACTCAAGCTTTTGTCTTAACCCACCTGGATGGAAGAACATGCTTTCGGTTTAGGGGCACAGGGAAAAGCTTTGGGGAAGACAATCATGAATTTAACCTTGGGCACCCTAACTTTACGACAGTCACAGGAGGTGGGGATTACAGGTCAAGGCCAGCCATGGCATCTCAATCATGGCTGGGCACAGCAGCACGCATCTGTTGTCTCAGCTGTAGGGGAGAGCACAATGGTTGGGCAGAATGGGGCACATCTCTCATCCCTAGCAACATGGGGAAACACAGGTAGGAGAAGACCCTACCCTGAAAGAAAGGCTGGGGATGTGGCTCAAGCGGCAAAATATGAAGTCCTGAGTTAAATCCTGCCACCCTCCCCACAAAAAAGACAATCAAAGGGAGGTAGTCAAGTGGGATGCCACGGTTAGCCACACAGTGGTAGGGCTTGCCTTGGTGAGAGGGAGTCCATGAAGTGGGTAGAATCCTCAGCCAACTCAGGTGGATTGGGCATAGAAGAGGAGCCAGGGACATGGCTGACGTGACAGGAAGCTGGAGTGGACTGGGCTGAGTGGGAAGTGAAGAAATGAAGGTAGAATATTGTAGAAGTGGAGCCTGAAATAGGGGTGAGAAAACCCAGGACCTCCGGCAGGCTGTGAAGTGAGTTCACCAGAGATGTCCTTATCCCTTCCCACCTCCCTCGTAGTGATGGACCCAGAATAACCAGCCCTACCACCCTGGGAGACAGGGTCCTGAGTCCCAGTAACGCGTGCCGTCACTGACATTGATTTTGCTCATCTGCTGGGCTGCAGGCCAGCCGCTGTTTCTGGAGGGGGAATGAGGGGCGTGCGGGTTGCAGGGCGGGGGTGGGGGTGGGGAGAGAGTGTTCCACAAAGCCAGGAACTTCTGCAGGTAGGGAACTTGTCTCCATGAGGAGGCTTCCTGGCAGGCAATACGGGTACACAGTATCCCAGGCCTCTTGCAGCCTCACCCCTGCTCCTGAGCAAGCAAGAACAGTGGGGAGAGTCCCCCTCCCCCGGTTCTCAGCTTCCCAAAGGGCCTGCTCCCGTCTGGTACGTCCCCATCTCCTGTGGTGGCACTGCACAGCTCCAGCCATCAATCCAGGTGTCCCTAGAGTCCACTGAGAAAGTCAATATTTAATTTGGGCACCATGTTAATGCCATCGATTGCCAGCCCCCTCCTCCCACTTCTTCAGACTCATTTGTCATTTCCCACTCAGGACATGAACTGGGAGTGGGGTGGGATGCTGGAGCCCAGAGGAGGCAGAGCTCAGCCTGTAGTTGTCTTAGGGAGATGCCCGCAGGTGGGGGTGCTGCCTGAGCCATCAGGCATGCCATTGCCCTTAAGAATCACTCCTCCGCTTTGTCTGAGTCTTCTAAATCCTGCTTCTGGAGAGAGTAGCTCCTCTCCCTGTGGGGGACTGGGTCTAATTTCCTTCAGGTCTGCACACAGAATTGTTGTCCTTTCGAGTTAGATAAGTGAGGGAAAGATGGAATGTGTGAAATACACCACTACAAGAGAAGTGAGGACAGCCCCGAGGCTCAGTGCCGTGGGCGTGCCGTGGGCGTGGTAAGCTCAAGCTCCCAGGTCTTTTAGGTCAGCGGCCAGCAGTGATGTGGTGGTATCCATTTGACATGTGGCTCTACCTCTAAGCCCTGGAGAGGAACCTGAGCACAGAGGCCTCCAGCCCAGTTTGGGCAGCAAAAAGGAGACTAGGGACAGAACAGAGCCCAAAGCTGGGCTGGGTTCAGCTCTACTCCTTTCTTGTTTGTTAGGGATCAAGTGAAGGGCTGGGCCCCTGGGAACCAGCATCATGACTGAGGGGTCAGTTTGGTGAGCCCCAATATCTAGCACCGGGAAACCAAATGGAAAGTGCAAGACCAGCTAGAAACACCAGCAAGGCAGCAGTGACACACTGCACACACATCTAAACAGGAGGAAATTCTGCTTTGATCATTTTCTCCAGAATTTGACTATTTAAAAAATCCCAAAGAAGGCCAAATCTGGTGGCTCTCACCTGTAATCCTAGCCACTCAGAGGGCTAGAGATCTGAGGATGGTGATTTGGAGCCAGCTGGGGCAGGAAAGTCCATGAGATTCTCATCTCCAATTAAACAGGGAGGGGGAAAATAAGCCAGAAATAGGGCTGTGGCTCAAGTTGTAAAGGGCTAGCTAGCTTTGAGCATAAAATCTAATGGACAGGGCCTGATCAGACCTCAGTATCAATGTGTGAATGTACATATCCATGCACAGATACACACACAGTCCCCAAAAGGGGTCATTTTCATTTCAGCCTACATGTAAGCGCTGTGCAGCATGAAACAGTATACTGTTATGATTTAAGTGTGGGAACTCCTGCCTCTTCCCAATGGGTAAGGCATGCAATGTCTTCATCTTGCCGAGACAACCTCTATCCTGAGCTCCCCCACTCCTGAGTCTTGAGCCTCAATCCAGGAGAACTGGATGTGGTCAGCCAGTCAATATTTGGGTGGGGCCTTGGGTCGGTGCTGGCCGCTACTCTAATTCTCCTGCCATTCTTCTCACGGACAAAGTTGCCAGTTCATGGCTTCCTGTCTGCTTCTCAAACATGTCATGTTTCTCCTACTGCAGGGCTTTTGCATTTGCTATATCTCCCATATAAAAGACCTGCCTAGCTCTTTGCTGTCTCCCCCTTTTCCTGTTTTACTAGCTCTTGTTCTTTTGGTTACTACTCTGCTCCAGTGTTCTCCTGAAAGGCCTTGGCTACTTCTTGCCCCTGAATTTTTTTCTTCCAGTGCTGGGCTTGAACTCAGGGCTTCTTGCTCTCTCTTGGCTCTTTTCTTCACAGCTGGAGCTCTCCCACTTAAGCCATACCTCCACTTCTGGTTTTGGCAGGTTTCATGGAAATAAGAGTTTCTCAGATTTGTCTGACTGAGCTGGCTTTGAACTGAGATCCCCAGATCTCAGCCTCATAAGTAGCTGGGATTATAGGTATGAATCCCTGGTGCCCAGCTTCTGAATCACTTAAAATAAATAAATCATATTATCTTAATCCTTTCATAGCACTATTTCTCTTGACCTGAAATGATCTCCTCCCTTTCTTACTTATTACCTGTCTCTCCCACTGGACTGGGAACCCCTGATGGCAGAACAGCATGTACGCCATATTTATAGCCATAACTTCTGTTGTCTGGCACATGATAGGAACCTAATAGATATTGCCAGATGAATGAGTGATTGAATGAGTCAAGGAATGAATGAGTCGATGAGGAGACATTGGGAGGGAAGTGTCCAAAAAGCAAATGTTTCTGAGAGTCTGGGCTTTAGTGCCCTGCTGGCAGCAGTCTGTGTCTGTCTACGCCTGGGGAGGGTGAGGTGGGAGGCCCCTGCTGGTGCTGGCCTGGAAAGTGGGGAGCCCCATAGGACACCAGCCTCAGGCCATGCATATTGCAGAAGGCTCATTCCTTGAATATTAACTCACTGCTGGACCAGCAGCCCTGACTGTTTCTGAATTTTTCACTGTCAAGGCCAATGGCTGACGGGAGACGGGGGATGGGACAACAGCATCTACATCCAGAAGGCCACATACGCACTGTTCTGCGAGGGTCACATGCAGCTATGAAGGCAGAGGCGTCTGAGCGTGCTCTGCCTTTAGCTGGCCTGCAGGGCACACACGTGAATTGGGTTTTATATGCCATCGTCTCCATGCTCAACTGAGCAAAGGAGGGGCCCTAGAGACCATCAAGTTCGACTCCCTCCATTGTGCAGAGGGAAAATAGAGGCCCAGATGGACGAGGATGCTCCAGGTCATCCCCCCCTCCAAGTCCCTGGAGGATCAGGGTTACAGCTCAGTGAGCAGTGAGCACTTGCAGAAAATCTATGGGGTGCCTGGCACGATGCTGGGAACTGGGGACTCAGTTCCCCAGAGAATTCACCACACAGGGCCTGGGGAAGAGGGAGATGAGCATGGGCATGAGCTCATACCCATGAGGCTTCAGAGAAGTGGAGGTCTCTTTTGCCTTGTGGGGAAGAGTGTCAGAGAAGAGAGAGAAGGAAATACTTGTGCTGAGTTTAGATGATGAATTGAAAGCTCCATAGGCAGAGAAAGGGGCAAGGGCACTTCAGGCACAGGGTGCCGCATAAGCAAAGGCACAGAGGCATGAAACAACCTGGCAAGTTTAGGGAATTGCAAATAGTGCTATTTGGCTGGAGGGGAGTGGGCATGGAGGATGGGCTGAAGAGATGAGGCTGAGAAAGGTGGCTTGGGGGGAGGGTTGGGGGGTGGTAGGGTTTGCATTTTAGTTTATTCGGATGGCTGGGAAGGGAGGACCATAGAAGCATGCTTGAACTTTAGAAGGATTTCTGAAGCTACTGAGGACAACAACTAGAAGTTGAGTATTTACTAGATGCCAATACCATGCTGAGTCCTGAGGATACAATTCTGAATGAGGCACACGTGATCTCTGCTCTCTATTGGTGGCATACACAGACAGGTGTTGAAGATAGAAATCTTGGCACAGAAACAAATATCTTTCTTATTTTTTTTTCTTGTCTTGGTACTGGGCTTGAATTCAGAGCCTGGTTGCTGTCCCCAGCTTTTTGATGGTTATTTTGAAAATGGTCTTTGGACTTTTCTGCCTGGTCTGGCTTCAAACTGTGATACTCAGATTTCAACCACCGAATAGCCAGGGTTACAGGCATAAGCCACTGCTGGCACCCAACTATGGGTCTCCTTCCTTCTTTCCTTCCTTCCTTTCTTTCCTCTCTCTATTTCAGTCCTGGGGCTTGAACTCAGGACCTAGTTACTGTCCCTCAGCTTTTTCACTGCAGGTTCCACCACTTAAGCCAAAGCTCCACTTCTGGTTTTTTGGTGGTTAATTGGAGATAAGAATTGTACAGCTGTTCCTGCCTGGGCTGGCTTGGAACTGCAATCCTCAGATCTTAGCTTTCTTAGGAGCTAGGATTACAGGTGTGAGCCACTGGTGCCGGGCTATGAAATACCATTTCTATATTCTCTTTATACCAACACCAATCTGACTCACCCCACACACTTCCCTACACCCTGGCAGAGAATTCCATTTCAGTCATTGTTAGTCTATAGGCTTGGACAAGGATGATGTTTCCACTCCCACGTACGCACGGAGGCCTTGCTCACTCGCCTTGGCCCCAAAGGGATACCTACTGGCCTATCCCACACGATCTCTTAAGGTTCAGAGGCTTGAGTGTTCCCTTGTTACTTTAGGATCCCCAGGACCAGGGATCCAGGGACCCCAGGCACATTACCACTCATCCTCAGCTCCTGTCACCTGTCAGGGAGGGTGCCACCACTCACACGACCCTACTTCTCCCGGTGCAGCTAGCTAGTCCTCATCTCTCCTCTCTCTGTCCTCTTCTCCTCCTCCCTTGGGAGCACCTAGTGCAGTTGCTTCCAGAAGGTTAGTGTTTTCAAAAGTCTGGATGAGCCATCAGACTTCAAGCAGCTTTTGTGTTCTGCCGGGCACAGTTCCCCGAGGCTAGGAAAATCAAAGGCCTTGGCTACCAGCATGGAAGTGGGAGGGAGAAATACAAGGAAGCAAAGCAATTAATATCTCAATAAGCGGTGCTGCCTGCAGAGTGGCTGGGTAGTTAGGAACCCGTGGGGAAGGCTACTCTGGGAGCTGTGTGGATGCACTGGGGATGGGGGAATTTGAAAGGGAGTTCCTAGCTCTCAGCTGGGGATTGGGGAAGGCCTCCTCAGGTTTCTGCCAGGAGGAGCACCCTAAGACAGCAAGGAGGAGGCCCCAGGGAAAGGGACATGAGCAGGCCACCGCACTCACTGGACGGAAGGCTGGAAGAGCCAGTGGGAGTTGGGCTGGTGTGTGTGGTGGAGGGGTGAAGAGCCTCGGAAACTCCAAGTTGAGATTTGCAGTTCATCCGGACCATGAGAAGCCATGGAAATATTTTAATCAAGAGAGTGACAACTAGATTTCTGTTTTAGAAACACGGCTGTTTGCCAGGCGCGGTGGCGGGTGCCTGTCATCCCCAGCGTTATGGGGAAGCTCAAGTAGGAAGATCCAGGCTGGCCAGAATATAACGTAAGCCCTTACCTCGAGAAATGAACCAATGCAAAAAGAGGCTGCAGGTATGGCTCGGGTGTTAGCAGCTTGCTTAGCAAGCTTGAGCCCCTGAGTTCAATCCCCAGTATTGCCCAAAGCAAAAAGA
This sequence comes from Megascapheus bottae, assembly GCF_031878675.1. NCBI lineage: Eukaryota > Metazoa > Chordata > Mammalia > Rodentia > Geomyidae > Megascapheus > Megascapheus bottae. The sequence continues at coordinate 65,508,101 of NC_143514.1, forward strand.
AGTAAGAAAAACAAATACTACTCTCCAGAAGGGAAGACAGAAAAGAAGAGCAGTTGGCAGGGGCTTTGGGGCCCAGTGGCTGGGATGTTGAGAAGGCCGGTCCCACCTCCATCTGAGAAGCTGGGACAGGGACTTGGAGCTGGGGGAGGAGGACCAGGGTGAGAATGGTTCCTTTCTCCATCTAGGCGAATCGCGACACGAGCGTCCTGGGCAGAAGGGCGGGAGTGGGAGAGGAGGGAGTCTGAGGGCTGTGCCCACCCCGCTCCCCACCGTCCTCGGCTCCGTGATTCCCAAACTTCCCGCTAGGTGGTGCCGGGTGAACGGTGCCGGGGGATGCCGCCCTCAGCCCTCCACCCCCAGGACGGCTCTGCCCGCTCCCAAACTGTGCCCCAGGGACATTTGTGTTCAGTGGTCCTGACTCCCCAGGACTCCGGCCTCAGCCCAAGTGCTTTCGTGAAGCTCCCCGTGCCCACTTACACAGGGATCCCTCCGGCCCCCAAGTCTGCTAGGCTCCTGCAGTCCCACAGCCTGGAGGCTTCCAGAAGCCGCGCCAGTGCCCCGACCCCACGCAGGGGGAGCGGCTCCTGCCTTCCTCTCTCCCCACACCCCTGACTTAGGGAGAGGATGCTGGGTCGGCCGGGGCGAGGCCGGGAGGCGGAGGATGACGTCAGGGGAGACTTGAGGGCGTGGCCACGCTGGGCGTGGCCCTGGTGTGAACGGAAGGCGTGGTCGTTGTGGGCGTGGTCTCCACGGTGTGTGGGTGTGGCCAGAGGCTGGGTGGGGTCAGGATCCAGGGACCCTGCTTCTCGAGCTCCGCCCTGGCCAGCTCAGTGTCTGGAACCCTGCCCGCCCGTCTAATAGGCAGACACCTAGGCCATGCAGAGGCTCCTGGTCCCCGCAAACCAAGGTCGTTCTCAGGAGGCCCACCCCAGCTCTCTGGATGGAGGGAAGGGGGAAAGGGCACACATCTCTGTACACATGTTGATATCCGCCCCCTTCGCTCCCCCTCCCTCCCTATGGTTTCCTAACTGGACAGCTGGAAAGCCTGTAGGACTGAACCCCAAGAAGAACCAGTGGATCAGATGCTTGCCCCTCCACGAGGCCTCTCCCCCTTGCTGCTCCGTGCGCAGCCTGGAGCCTGATCTAAAAATAGGCCTCGGCGCTGTCGGTGCTGGAACGTGCCCACCCAGGAGAGGGTCAAGAAGGCCTGAGTCACCATTCAGGAGGGCCTTTCCCGCTCCCCCTCACGGGAGCTGAGGTTGCTGAGGCCGACTCGATGGCCCGGCATCACTCCCAGTCTCTTGGCTGCACTCTGTGCTTGGCTATGCTGTGCCCCGGCTCCCAGGCCCAGCAAGCAGTAGCAGCAGCCACAGCAGGGAAGGATTAGGAGTTCCTTGGCTGGACTTATTTGATTGTTTTTGTGTGTCTGGCCCTCAGCGCCCACCCTGGCTGGACAGTTGTGTCTGCACCTGCCCTTTTTCGCAGTCCAAGCTCACTAGGCTTCTGGGTAAGGAAGGAGTCTGGGATTCAAGCAGGCAAGCACACCCATTCTCTAGGTGAGGAAACTGAGTTCCAAACAGGAAGGGGTTCATCACTAGGCAGAGTGTGCTGTGATTACCTTGGATTCAAATCTCAGCTCTGCATCTTAGTGGGCCACTCGCTTAACTTCCGTTGGACACGGTAAAGTCTCCATGCTGAAGATAACACCCGAGCTCCTAACTCAGTCACTTGTAAAATGGGAGTAATGACACATAGTCCTGTCCTGACAGCAATGGAGGCCAGGCCCTGGTGGCTTACACCTGTAATCCTGTCTACTTAGAAGACAGGAGTATGAGAATCGAGGTTCAAAGCCAGCCTGGGCAGGAAAGTTCATGAGACTCATATCTTCAATTCACCACCAGAAAACTGGAAGTGGTGCTGTGGCTCAGAATGGTAGAGTGCTAGCCTAAGAGCTCAGGGATAACACCCAGGATCCAAGTTCAAGCCCGGTGACAAAAAAAAAAAAAAAAGAAAAGAAAGCAGTGAAGAAATATTAGACACAATGAATGATTCAGTACTGGTGAGAAAGTTAGTTACCATCTCTGGTGCCTTTTTTCCCCTCCCCTCCCCCAGTACAGACTAGGAGAATTGGAGAATGTGGTGTGATGAGTTCTCCCTAGAGAGGTTCAGCTAAGGTGGTGTTGTACTGGGTATGAGGACTGGGAGAAGAGGTTGGCATCCTGTCCTGACATAGACTGAACTCACCTCATCTCACTACCTGTCCCAAAGAGGGACCACGTCTGGGCTGTGACATGTTTAAGAGCCTCAGACTCGGGACCGGGAGTTTGGCCTAGTGTTCAAGCCCCAGGACTGGCAAAAAAAAAAAAAAAAAAAAAAAAAAAAAAAAAAAGAGCCTCAGGTTTGGCAAGATGTTGATAGCTTGTGCCTATAATCCTAGCTCGTCTGGAGGCTGAGATCTGAGGGTCATAGTTCTAGGATAGTCCAGGAAGAAATGTCCGTGAGCTCTTATCTTCAATTAATCACAAAAAGATGACCAGTCTTGACCAAAAAGCAAAGGGAGGGCTGGGAGTTTGGCCTAGTGGTTAAAGTGATTGCCTAGCATGCATGAAGACCTGGGTTCGATTCCTCAGTACCACATACATAGAAAAAAGCCAGAAGTGGTGCTGAGGCTCAAGTGGTAGAGCTCTAGCCTTGAGAAAGTCCAAGGACAGTGCTCAGGCCTGAGCTCAAGCCCAGGACTAGAAAAAAAAAAAAAAGCAAGGGAGAGCACAAAACCCTGAATTCAAGCCCCAGTACACACACACACACACACACACACACACAGTAGCTAAGAGAGAGAGCCTCAAATTTGGACAATGGAAGGAACTCATGGCTGCTACATTCAGCCTTCCCTTCTTGCCAAAGGGCAGGGGAGCCACCTAAAGTTGTTTTAAGGCAGGCTCTAGCCATGACCTGGGACCCAAGTTCTACCTCTGTTCCTTCTAAATACCTCGACTCCTTTTGTCCCCAAACATCAGTGCCAGGCCTTTTCTGGATTGTCAAATATGGTAAAGGGACCATGAGTTTGGCCTAGTGGTAGAGTGCTTGCCTGGCATGCATGAAGACCTGGGTTCAATTCCTTGGTATCACATACACAGATAAAAAGCTGGAAGTAGTGCTGTGGCTCAAGTGGTAGAATTCTAGCCTTGAGAAAGCCCAAGAAAAGTGCTCAGTGCTAGTTCAAGCCCCAGGACTGGCAAAAACTAACTAACTAACTAACTAACTAAATAAATAAATAAATAAAAGCTGGTAGGTACTCCAGCTAGTTTATTTCTTATATATTATATTATTATTATTATTATTATTCAGGCCATTTACCTGTCTGAAATACCATTGATTTTTTTTGTCAGTAGTGGGACTTGAATTCAGGGCCTGGGCACTGTCCCTGAGCTTTTACTCTCAAAGCTATACTCTAACCACTTTGAGCCACAGCCACACTTCCAATTTTCATGAGGTTAATTGGAAATAAGAGTCTCATGGACTTTCCTGCCTGGGCAGGTTTTGAACCTCAGTCCTCAGATCACAGGCTCTTGAGTGGCTAGGGTTGCAGGCATGAGCCACCAGCAACTAGCTGCCATTGATATCTGAAAGTTACATAAAGTTGGGTCTGTAAACAAATCTAGTTACAAGAGGCTATGAGGTACAGGGCAAGAATCCTTGGTAATTATCAGCTTTCTTGAGTAATACTAGTAATTAACATCTTTGAGTGCTAACATGGGCTTGGTTTGGTTTTACACATCTCATTTACTCCACACAACAGTCCTGTGGGATTAGGTGTCTGTCAGGATCACCCCACTGGATGGCCATAGCGGAAACTATAGCTCAGAGCAGTAAAAGAATTGGCCTAAGAGAACAAAGCCAGGAAATAGCAGAGCCAGGATCAGAGCCTCTCAGATCTTTGATTTTATTTTCTGTCTCGGTGAAAAAAAGTATATTTACACCCTGAATGTTCTCCTCCCTGCCCTATTTCTGTTTTTGCTGGATAGTTGAAAAGCACAGCATTGTTGGGTACTACTGCAACTGATGAGGCGGGGCCTGACAGCAGCCAAAATGTCTCTCCACCCAGAGATTTCAGGATTCCCCCCCAAATTTACAAGTCTAACTGTCTGAGACTCTCGCCTGCAATGAAAGAATCTGCAAGTCCCAGGCTACTACTCCTTTTCTCCCCAAGCCTCCCTCACCAGAGCCTTCTGGGTTTGTGTCCCAGGGATGGGATTTGTCCTTTGTTCACATGCAAGCACCCGGGCTCTGGGAGAAAGGCTAGGAAAAGCAGGGCCTTCTGGGCTTTGCTGTCTAGCAGAGTACCACATGCTCGAGTGAATCAATAGCCAATAACTGATTACACTGCTCCCTCCTCCAAGCATCTGCTCAGATCTACCCACTCCCAGAACAGTCCCAATTGCCTTCCTCACTCCCGAGTGGGAAGGAAGACAGACAAGTCTCAAAGCTAAATGAGGAAGTACGAGGGGGAGGGGGAGACAGCAGGAAGGGCGCAGGGAACAGATCATGTGTGCTGTGGTGAGGTGGCACACACTCGCTGAACAGCGTCATTTATGGAGTTCCGGGAAGCACACATGCTCAGCCCTTTTATGCACCCTCCCAATAACCCTCCAGTCCCCTCACGCCCCACCACAGCATCTGTGTAAGCTTGGCTTTCCAAGAAAGGAAGAAAAGAAGAAAGAAAGAAAGAAAGAAAGAAAGAAAGAAAGAAAGAAAGAAAGAAAGAAAGAAAGAAAGAAGAGAAAGAAAGAAAAGAAAGAAAGAAAAGAAAGAAAGAAAAGAAAAGAAGAAACAGCAGCAGTTCATCCACAGCAAGGAAAATGACAGAGGTGGGATTTGAACCCTGTTATGCTGAGGTTGGAATTCTCACTCTAAGACACTATGCCGCAATCGTATTTGTTTGTTTGTTTGTTTTTAAATAGGGAAATAAGGCCCAGAGATACTCAAAGGTAGGCCCAAGGTCACACAGCCCAAGTAGAACTGATTGGAGTTAGTTAGTATCCGGAAAGGAGCTACGTCACTGAGGCCTTGAAGGAAGACTGAGAGCCTTGGAGGTGGAACAAAACTTGAAGGAAGAGGGGCACCGGTCCAGGCAGAGGGTCCTCAGAGCTGCCTGCACATCACTGGCAGCCTTGGGCCGAGAGTAGGAGGCCCCCACGGGACACTGGGCAGAGCTGTCGTCCTTCTGCTGCCCCTCAGGTGCTTGTTGTGAGCTGTCTTCTTGGTGCCTGCTCTGAGCATGTGGAGAATCAGAAGAAATTTCAGTCTTTGTGCTTGGGGAGCTTTGTGGTGGGGGAGCCCTTACCTCGGCTGGGGATCCTGAGGCCTGGGAGCAGGAACATTCCCTACAGGTCAGCACGCAGAACAGAGCCTTGCCTCTTTTATCACCATCTCCTTTAATCCTTTCAAAACTCTGCGTGAGCTGGGAACAAATGGCTCATGTCTATAATCCTAGCTACTCAGGAGGCTGCGATCTGAAGATCAAAGTTTGAAGCCAGGAAGAGCTATGAGATGCTTATCTCCAATGAACCACCAAAAGCCAGAAGCAGAGCTGTGGCTCAGGTGGTAGAGCACCAACCTTGAGCAAAAAGGCTAAAGGACAGCATCCAGGCCCAGCCCAGGGATCAGTACCAAAACCAAGAAGCAAATGAGCAAAACAGTCTGTGCGACAGATAGGGTACTTACCTCTGGGTTCTAGAATGAACTACATATACTGAACACCTGTAGAAAAAAGTAAGCTTTGTGAAATGAGAATCCTGTGGACTGAGCTGAGCTCTCCTAGGGCGGCCCTGTTGTGCTCCATAGCACTGGAGTAGGACTGCTAGTGACCTGACTGGTTGAGCCGCGGGTCTGGGGTCAGGAAGAGGAGAGTGGAGATCTCTGCTCCCAGCCTGTGATACAAAATCTAAATCTTGAATCCAGCGGTAGAGTTTGTGAACAGTGCCTCCCTCCTAAATTGCTTTGTAGTTAAATGAGATAGTATGTTCCTTTACCTAAACAGGAAGAATGGATTTGGCTGCGAGTCTGTCACTATGTGGCCTCTTTCCCTGTAGACTTCTCCCCAAATGACCTGTTCAAATCCAGGCTCCACTCAAGTCCTGCTTCCTCGTCCTTAGAAGGATTTGGGGATAGAACCTGTGCCTCCTGTGGCTGTGGAGAGATTAAATTGAGGTTCTATATGAACAGGGCTGGAAAAGGTCTCCACAGATGCTAGCTGCTGTTATTAAAGGTAGAGCTGGGATCAAATTCTGAAGTCCTGACTCTTCTAACGTCTCCCATGATGAAGAGTTGAAAGGGGATTCAGGAACATAGCACTTCCAGCTGGGAGCAAGGCCGGGCTTCTCTGACATTTTGGGGCCCCCATCCTTGTCCTCTACCTTCTATGTGGTACTTTCTTTCTCTATTGCATTACTGCTAATTGGCAGTAGGTCCATCCATTGCCAAATCTATGTGTCTTAGAGGGTGCAAGATTTCTTCCTCCCCTCTTGAGAACCACAAGGGTAAAACGATCTGGCAAAGTGCTTTAAGGCACCCTGATGCCAGAGAAGGTAGGTCAAATCGAGACCCTACAGTTTATGTTGTAGTACCACAGGGATAAGACGTCACAATAGACAGAGGTAAGACTTGTACTTCTTTTTTGTTTTTGCCAGTCCTGGGGCTTGAACTCAGGGCCTGAGCTTCTTTTGCTCAAGGCTAGCACTCTACCATTTGAACCATAATGCCACTTCCAGCTTTTTCTGTGTATGTGGTACTGAGGAATCAAACCTACAGCTTTCTGCATGATAGGCAAGCACTCTACCACTAGACCACTAACCTGGCTCCATACAGCCCAGCTTTTATATGTCTCCATTTACCTCTCAGAACAGTTGGCGAGAGCCAGGGCCCAGGAGACTTGGATGTCTTCCTCTCCCCTAGTATCTACTTATCCTGGCCATTACCACATCCACAGCTGTGCCCATCAGGGTCTTGGCTCACTTTTCCAGAAATTTTAAGTAACTGGGAACTGAAGCAACTTGAAAATGATACTCTGACTGGGCCTGGGTGGTGAGTGAGTATTGCCAGGACGCAAGGTATTCCTGAGGTGCTTGCCATGGCCTTGCAAGGTGGGTGGGCTCTCCCCCAGGACAATGACCATGACAGCCAGCTACAGGGGTGTGGCCGGCTGAGGGGTTGTGGGGGTAGGTCAGAGATGGGGGTGTTGGGGGAGGGAATGAAGGACAGACAGAGAGAGGCAGACAGTCTGAGCCAGAGGGATAAAAACCCAGTCCTGGAAATATCTGTGGACAGAAAGAGCTAAAGAGGGAAATATAGACAGGATGGAGAGAGCAGGAAGGGAGGGAGGAAGGGAAGGAGGGAAAGATGAAAGGAGAGAGACAGACAGACAGATAGACAGAAGCAGGAGACAGTGGCATGGAAGTCAGAGACAGCAATAGACAGGGACATAAAAAAGTAAAGAATAGAAACCAGGCACTGGTGGCTCACGCCTATAATCCTGGCTACGCAGGAGGCTGAGATCTGAGGATCACAGTTCAACCCAGCCTAGGCAGGAAAATCCATGAGACTCTTGTGTCTAATAAACTACTCAGAAAAATCTGGAAATGGCACCATGTCTCAAGTGGTAGAGTGCTAGCCTTGAGAACAAAGAGGTTCAGGGATAGCGCCCAGGCCCTGAATTCAAGACCCAGGACCAGAAAAAAAAAAAAAGAAACAAAACGCAACAACCCCCCCCCCCACACACATACACACACCATCAAAAATGCAAAGCTGGATGTGTGTCTCAAGTAATATAGCATCAGTCAAGCAAACAAGCTGAGCCAACAAGAGGCCCTGATTTCAAACACTAATATCTCCCTCACAAATACAAAACAAAGAAACAGAGACCAGAGGCACAAGGAGACCAAGAGGCAGAGTTGGAGACACAAGTCCCAAAGCAGAGAAAAATAAGTTAGCAATAGAGAACGAGAGGATGCCGGAGGGTGAAATGGAGTCAGGAAGGCAGAAGAGGAGAGGAGCTAAAGAAGCAGAGAGCTCGTGCACATGTGGAGGAGAGGGGGCAGACATTACAGAAATGAGACACTGAGGGAGGCAGAGGGAATCTTGGTTCTCCAATCTCAGTCTCTCTACCCGGAGGCTGAAACCAGGTCAGGGCACACATGCATGTGTTGGTGTGTGAACATGTGCACACGTACCTTTGTGCATGTGTCCATGTTGAGTCTCCTTCAGTGCAGTTGTGACTAAGTGTGGGGTGGGCAGAATAAAGGTACCGCAGGGTATCCGTCTCAGCTGTAAGCACCAGGAACGGTGATTAGAGTGAGGAACAAATGTGACCAGGGAGTGAGCTGGCCTCTTTGGCAGTCAGGGAAGACACTGTGAGGGGCTGATTTAGGAGCTCGGCCAGGCTGGACAAGATTAGGGAACATACATCCTCCCAGACAGAGGGAAGAGCAGGGGCAAAAGCCCCAAGCAGAAACCTATGTGGCGAATGCAGGCTGGAGATTTGGGAGGGTTTCGTGAGGACTAGAAAGGGGCTGATGGAATTTGGGCAGAGTTTTCCTGGCTGCTAGGCTGGGTGGAGGAGCAGCAGGCAGAGAAGTTGGAAGCTCTTGGAACAGTTCTTCAAAAGACCATGGCGGGGGGCAGGGGGGTGAGGAGGGCCGGGAGTTTGGCCTAGTGGTTAAAGTGCTTGCCTAGCATGCACAAAGACCCGAGTTCGATTCCTCGGTACCACATACTTAGAAAAAAAGCCGGAAGTGGTGCTGAGGCTCAAGTGGTAGAGCTCTAGCCTTGAGAAAGTCCAAGGACAGTGCTCAGGCCCTGAGCTCAAGTCCAGGACTGGAAAAAAAAAGAGAGAGAGAGAAGAGGAAGACACTAAGTGTGGGTTTGCAGTCTGAGCATCTGGGTGAATACTGGTGGTGTTTACCAGGAGGAAGAAACCTGGGAGAGCAGCTCTGTGACAAATTGCCTGTCATGTGATGTGTGTGTGTGTGTGTGTGTGTGTGTGTGTGTGTGTGTATGTGTATGTGTACCTACACTAGCCCCTTCCTGTGTGCACGTGGGCCAGGATTCCCATGCCACCTGAAGACACCTCTGCTTGGATGTGTAGGGGTCCCTGGATCTGTTCTGGGCCCAGGCTCTCCCTTGGCACTTTACCCTTACTCAGTCCCAAGGGCTGCCCCTGGCAGGTGGGGGTTCCCAGTAGCCAGCTAAGCATCTCCAACATCTGGGCCTATTACCCCAGGCCCAGGAGGCCTTGGTAGCCCTACCCAGCAGCGGCAGGCAGGCTCCAGGGCAGCTGGTGGAGATTAGCGGTGCTGATTACCTTGTGGTGATGCCATCTGGGGTGAGGGCACGGCGCCCTGCCCCACGGGATGCCATGCTTGCCGGTGTGCAGGGCTTTCGGGGACCTGAGTGCATGTATGTATGTTTTCATGTCTGAGCACGTGTCTGGGAGTGATTCCATGTGGCTGTCTGTGTCTGTGTGCACACATGTGCAGGAAGTCCGCAGGCGGCTCTGCTTGCCTATTTAAACAACTATGCCTGTGTTTCTAGGTCTATGTGTATATACATATCTGTGTGCTCATGCATGTGACTATGCGTATACATTCAAGTCTGTGTGGTGTCTTACTTTTTTCTTTCTTTCTTTTTCTTTCTTTTGGTACTGGAGAGTAAACCCAGGGTCTACACGGGCCAGTACTCTATCACTGAGCTACCATCCCCAGTTCTGTTTTGATTTTGAGACAGGGTCTTGTTAGGTTTCCCACTTTGCTCTCAAGTCTGGTTCTCCTACCTCAGTCTCTCCAGGAGCAGCTGGAATTAAAGACATATACCATCACAGCTGTTGCTGCATGTATTCTGAGAATTGTGCATTTGTCTGAGTATGCTCAGAAAAAGAGGCTCCTACATATGTCTTTCTATATCTATTTTGGGAGGAATGTATTGTGTGTGTACACAGCAGGTGTGTTAACACATGTACATGGAGTATCTACCCCCAAGTGCTACCTGAAAACATACTGGGTTCATATATGTGTCATAGGCTGAAGGAACACAGAACATTTCTAGACTGTCTGTGATGGTGGATCCAGGAAGAAGCCGTGTCCTAGGATCTTTGACCACTCTTGGGATGCTATAGGAGGGCCTCTGGACTCCCCCTGGCTCTAGATGCTTTGGCCCAGTCACACCCCTGACTGGGGGGGGGGAGTGGAGGAAGGATGGGTACAGCCAGAATGGCATAGGGCTTGAGCCTGTATTGTCCGGCCCTACTGGACATGGCTCTCCGCTCCAGCGCCCGTGGGCTGTGATCCTGGAAAGCAGTTGTTGCTGTGCTCCAAGTTTTTCATTGGCAAGATGGGGGTAAGTTGAGAATGCTGCCTTACAGATTTGTGGCTCATACCAGTAAGCCTAGCTACTCAGGAGGCTGAGATCTGAGGATCGAGGTTCAAAGCCAGCTTAAGCAGGAAGGTCTATGAGACGCTTGTCTCCAATTAATCACCAAAAGTAAATAGAAGTGGAGCTATGGTTCAAGTGGTAGAACATTGGCCTTGAGCAAAAGAAGCTCAGGGCTTAGGGATAGTGCCTAGCTCTAAGTTCAAGCTCCAGGATGGAAAGAAACAAAAAACAAAACCAAAAGATGAAAGGAAGTCCTGCTCTGGTGAATCATGCCTGTAATCCTAACTACTCAGGAGGGAGGCTGAAATCTGAGGACTGTGGTTAAGGAAAGTTGGTGAGACTCTCATCTCTACTTCACCATCATAGAGTCAGAAGTAGAGCTGTGGCTCAAGTGGTAGAGGGACAGCTTTGAGCGAAAAAGCCAAAAAAGAGCACAAGGCCCGGCCCAGACCAAAAGGGGGTGGGAGGAGAAGAAGAAAAGAGTTAGAATATGTGGAATTCTTAAAACAGAGCCTAATCCGTGTGCATGCCTAGAACTGGGAACACACCCATGGGCCAGCGAGCGCCTGGCCAGCCCTCCCACCAAAGCCTCTGCAAGCCCCACCCCCTGAGCTTGCTGCCTGCTGAGCTCAGCACTTTGCGGGCCCTACTGCCACCACCACCACCACCACATCTGGGCCCAGCTCAGAGTAGGGACCGCAGGCAGAGGGGACGCCTCCACAGTGGCTGGGATTTCCACTGACTCAGCACCTCTGGAGTTGGAAGAGGGAAATCCCAGGGCTGTCCTTCCCCTGCCTGGGTTAGATGGGGCCACAGCCCCCCCCAAAACCAAGGCGCTCCTGTTGCTCTTCCTTCAGCCCCCATACCTAATCTAACACTCATGGGCCAATGAAATCCACTTCTTCATGGCTCCACAACCTTTGGGCCAAGAGGGTCTCCAGGGAGAGACCTTTGTGGGTTGAGGGTGGGGGGAGGCGCACCTGGACAGTTTGCCCCATCAGCGATAGAACTGGAAACATTACCTGCACCTTGGCCTTCCCAAGAGCAATATTTTTTTGGGGGGGGGATTAGGGAGGCTGCTCACTGCTATCCAGTTTGGCCTCAAACTTGCCACCCTCCTGCCTCAGCCTCTCAAGCGTTGGAATTAGAGGTGTGTATCAGTCTCCCATCCTACCTCAACTTCTTTTCTTTCTCTGGGCTCTGAATATAAAGCAAAATCCCTCCCAGGAATGGGAGATTAATCCATCTTCCATCCCCCATCTCACCCTGTCTTGGGCCAAGGATTCCCAATATTAATGAAAATTGAAAGAAATATTTCTCCTCCCTGTGCCAGAGCATGTATAAGTGCTTTGATAGACTTGAACTCGTTTCCTTAAGCAAAGCCACTTGGGCAGACACTAGATGGATGGTCCCATCCTCCAGAGACACAGCTGAGTGACAGCTGAACAGCCACAGTTAGAGAGCAGGAGGTGGGACTGCAGCCCTGCTCAATGCTGGGTTCCACTTCTCTGGGATTGAGACCAGGACAGAATGGGTTAATTCAGCGTGTGTGTGTGTGTGTGTGTGTGTGTGTGTGTGTGTGTGTGTGTGTGTGTGTGTGTGTGTGTAAGGGGGGGTTCCAATATCCCCCCCCCCACGCTCCCCTGGTGCAGACAGAGACAGACGGCTGCTTCGGAATTCTAGGCCCAGAAACTGGAAAAAGCTGACCACTGAGGCTTGGGCGCCAGCCACGTCACGGGTTCCACGGGCCTTGGGGTCTCCACCCCCTCCCCATCCGACTTTCTGGGGGCCTGGCCAAAGAAGGAGAAAGGGGGTGGTCCCAGAGAAGGCCCTGCGGACTCCAGGCCTCCCCTGCCCTCTGCAGGCGCCGCTTCCAGGGCAGCTCGGGGCACGCAGGGCCCCGCCCCGCCGCCCTCCCGGGGCTCACCTGGCGGGGAGGCAGGCGGGGCCGGCTCGGGCGCCTCGCCAGGCCCGGAGCGCCGCGGCATCCGTGCGGCCCGCGCCCCGCGCCCGGCCGCCACCGCCGGCCCTCCGGCCTCCTCGTCCCCCTCCTCCCCCCAGGCCTGGCGGGCCGGCCCAGCTGTGTTCCATTACCGCCCTGGCAGCCCCCCAGCCCCCTGGAACCGCCCCTCTCCCCCCACTCGGAGAGGCCGGCGGCCGGCAGGCGTGCGCACGGGGCCACACTCAGCCCGCGGAGCTCTGGGCGCCGGGGAGCGGGGACTCGCGGCCGGCCAGTGGGACATTGAGGACCCCCGGGGGGCCAGTGATACCCAGGCCCTGCTTCCTCTGCCTGTCTGGCCTGGGGCAGCCTGGATTGCTCAGTGAGCTCAGCAGCTACCCAGCCGCTGGTAAGTGGGCACGGACTGGGCTGCCTCCTAGGTTGGGCTTGACCGGGCCCCTTTCTGCCCAGCTTGCTGTGTGACCTGGGCCTGTGGCATCCCTGCTCTGAGCCTCAGTCTTTCTTTTCTTTTCTCTCCCTAAATCAGGATCGGCCCTACACTCCATCCTGGTTCTCTTCCTCTCCTGGCCCTCTAACGGTGCTTGTGTTACTTTCTGGAAGCATCTGCACTCTCTCCATGTAGACCCTCACTCAGACAGGGTGGTGGGGAGTGGAGCGCTGAAGCGGGGAACCGGAAGGGAGCATGAGCACATACACGTGCACGCCTCCACATGCACCCACATGCAGCCCTCGGCTGGCAGCCCGTCCATTGGCTGGCAGAACGGCAGCCTGGGCCTGAGAGGTGTGCATACCCTACAATGGAGGATGGATAGGGCAAGGACACAGTACCATCCCAGGGGGAGAGAGGTTGGAGTCTTAATTCCCAAATATATTGGGGTGAGGCGGGTACTTTCTATTCTCAGTCCAGGACCACAGGAGGGACAATAGGATTCCATTGGAAGGAATGAGGTCAGACTTGCATAAGAACTTCCCGACAGGAAGGCCTCCTGGAGGTGGTCATAGGCTGTCTGGGTGCATGTGTGTATGTGTGAACTGGTATGTCTGTGAGCATGTCAGTGTACAGGTGGGTTTGTATGTCTATGGTGGCATGTGTGCGCATGTGTGATGAGCTGACACACACATATACACACGTGTCTCTCTGTGTGCTCATGAGCTGCCTGTCCTGGGGAGAGGTTGGATGATATATGGCTCTGCTGGCCGCTTGCTGAGCTTGCATTGATTTATCTGGGCCCATCCATCAGGGTTTAATAAAACTAAAAGACGAGCATCCATCAGCGGAAGAGGTTGGTGATGAGGTCCTGAGCCCCGATGACCTGCTCTCTTGCCCACTGTCCCCACAGGGGAGGCAGCTTTGGCGCTCACACAGCGCCATGATACCTGCCAGGAGACAGCCTGGGCTCCATTCCCCTGACTTTGTAGGTACCTGGCAGGACTGCCTGCCCCAAGCCAGTACAGCTTGCCAGGAGCCAGCCTGCTGTATACCAGCATGGTTGTTCCAAGTGGTGGGATTCTGCCAGGTGTTTTGATCAATAGCCCTCAGACCCCTCACCGTCCCAACTTCTGTATCTTCTGGGGCCTTCTAGATCTCTCCTGAACCCACCAGCACAGCCAGAGGCCCTGTTATAATAAATAACACTCTAGCCAGCGTTCTGCTCTGGCTGGTGGATGTCTGTGCCACACTGGTGGTTAAATGCTTTGATTCTCACCCTTGGCCAGATCCAAGCCCTGGACTTGTGTTGGGCCCCTGAGAGGGGTTGAGAGCTTGTCCCACCCCAATCCCAGGGTGCAGGACCCCCAGGCTGGTGCCGTTGGCACATGTGTGAATGGAATCAGAAGCCCACTTTCCCGGTCTCTGGTTTTCAGGTGCTGTGGCTGCAGCTGACCCCTCTGGGGAAGCATGTGGGTCTCCTGGGCTCCTGGCCTGTGGCTGCTCAGTCTCTGGACTACTTTCCATAGGATCAATGCAGGTGAGATGACACGGGGGTGAGGGGAACACAGGCCTTGCAACTGGCCCCCAGGACTTGGGTCTTCACATGTATGTAATCATGTATGCACTGGTCATATGGACATTTGTGGGAGAGCCTACGGGCTGGACTCAGATGGTGTGTTTGCACACAAGCTTGGGCAAACAAGCTAAAAAGTGTGTGTGTGTGTGTGTGTGTGTGTGTGTGTGTGTGTGTGTGTCTATGGTTGTGTCTCTGAGCACTTCTCAGTACAAAACCTACCTTTAAAACTTTGCTGAGGCTGGTGAGGCGAAGAGGAAGAGGCACCGTGCCCTTCTTGCAAAAGGCAGCCTGAGCCCCTTGGCGCCTTCTCCTGGTGGACTCCTTTCTCTCTGCCCGCTGTTCCTCCTCCACACCGGCTGGGATGAAGGGCCCGCCCAAGGCCCAGACTCTGGATGGAGAGACAGCAAAGCTTTCCAGGGCCTAAAGCCAGGGGAAGTGGACTGGGCAGCTCGCCAAACCTTGCTGGGTGACTTCTAGGCTTATAGCTCTGCTGCCTAGCCAGGCAGGAGCAAAACACCTAACACCAAAATCCAGCCAGGCAGTGGAGGCAAAGAAAACCAAGGTGGTGAACAGGGAGAAAGGGTCTGTGAGCAGGGGTAGGGGTGGGTTGTATGACAGCCAGCTATTTCTGTCTGTGCACACGTGTGTGTGTGTGTGTGTGTGTGTGTGTGTGTGTGTGTGTGTGTGTATCTGCAGGAGTTTTGCTCTTCTCCCCTTCACCAGGTCCCCTGGGGGGACTGGGGCAGAGAATTTCAACATCTGTAAGGAATCTGGGCCCATTGCCAGGGGGTGAGTCACCCACTGCTGCTCTGGTGCTAAAGACAGTGATGATCTTTCCGGCCAGACCTGGAGGAGGGAGACTCCAATGGGGTTACCATCATGCTCAGGGACCTTCTTCCAGCCAGGCCAGCTCCTAGGAGCCCATGTCATTGTCTTGTCTCACTGTCCCCATCTGCCTTGCTGGGAAGGTCTTGGTTTTGTTTTGGTTGGTCATGGGACTTGAACTTAGGGCTTAGGTGCTGTCCCTGAGCTCTTTTGCTCAAGGCTAGTGCTCTACCACCTGAGCTACAATACCACTTCTGGTTTTCTGGTGGGTAATTAGAGATAAGAGTCTCATGGACTTTCTTTCCTGCCTAGAATGGCTTTGCACTGTGCTCCTCAGATCTCAGCCTCCTGAGGAGGAGCTAGGATTACATGTGTGAGTCACCGGCGCCCAGCTGGGGCCTCTTTTGAGTCTACTCTCCTTCTCTAGTACCATGCCTCCAGCAACACTACAAGGTCAGCCTCAGGGAGAAGGAGAAGGAGGCCTAGTGCTGCCAGCCTGTCCCTTTGGGGCTCTGGAGACCTGCATTAAATGCTCCCTAGGACTCCTTATCTCTTCAGTATGCCCTGTCTGGAGCTCAAGGCCCTGTGGTGCCCTGGAGAGCATGGTCTTTGTAGCTTCTTCTCTAGATGGTATCCAGGTGAAAAGTTATTCTGTTAGCTGAGACTTGTGTCTGGCCTGCTTGGCTGCTTTGGATGTGGGAAGCGGAGCCCCACCCATGGCACGGAGCACGTGTGCCAGCCACACACGGCACCTCTGGTGGCATGGGCTCCGCACAGCTCACATGTGCAGATGCCAATGTGCAATTATGCAGGACACAGAGATGTATTTGAACTTGACGTTTCCTCCCCTTGCAGTGCTCCCCTGCCCTCACTTGGGTGTATGTCAGAAAGGGAGTATGTGCCCGTCCATGGCTTATTATCTGTGCCCTGGGGCTTCTGGGATCTCTCATCCCTCCTTTGCAGGGTGTCTCCTGACCCCCTGGGAAGCCAGGGTCAGAAGGTGTGAGCAGCTCAAGGCCAGCTTGGGCTAAAGGTCCACAGTGTGGACTATGGACTTATACTTCCAGGTTCCCCAGAACCCGGCTGGGCCCCTAATGCTCCCCCCACCAACTCTGTTCCAGGGGAACAGTGCCCACCTTCCCAGCCAGAGGGCCTCAAGCTGGAGCACAGCAGTGGCCTGTCAGCCAACGTGACAGGTGAGGGCCCCTTCTCATGCTGTCTCCCTGCCCTCTTTCTGGAGTGGCCTGTGTCCCTCCTCACCTGCCCAGCTCAGCCCTTTATCTAGTGTCTCCTCCCAAAGGCTTCAACCTCATCCGCCGACTCAACCTCATGAAGACCTCAGCCATCAAGAAGATTCGCAACCCTAAGGGTCCCCTCATCCTGAGGCTGGGGACAGCCTCTGTGACCCAGCCCACGCGGTATGGGGACCGCTGGGAATGAGCGCTGGCCTCACCCACGTCCTGTCAGCTCTAGATTGTGTGTGTGTGTGTGGGGGGGGTCCCACTGGGAGTCATTCCACCTCTCGCCCTGCCGAGAAAGAGTGATGTGCCACCCTCATGTCTGTGTGCCCATATCTTGTTTAGCATCTTTTCTTCTGCCCCAGGACCATGATTTTCCCCTGGGCAGCCACCTGCATTCCTTAGAAATCCTCACTAAAATTAGTTTATAAATTAATTTCTGCTTATCCTAGGCCTTAAACTCTGGACCTGGGCAACTTTTGCTCGAGGCTAGCACTCTACCACTTGAGCTGCAACACCACTTCCAGCTTTTTCTGTGATTAATTGGAGATGAGAGTTTCATGGACTTTCCTGCCCAGGCTGACTTTGAACCACAATCCCCAGATCTCAGCCTCCTGAGTAGCTAGGCTTACAGGCATGAGCCACCAGTGCTTGGCTCTTCACCAAAATTTAACGCAGTGCAAATAGTTATTCCAAGGATTTTTTTTTAACCAGTACTAGGGCTTGAACTTAAGGCCTAGGTACTGTCTCTCAGCTTTTTCACTCAAGGCTGGTACTCTACCATTTGAGCCACAGCTGCACTTTGGGCTTTTTGGTGGATGATTGGAGATAAGAGTCTCACAGACTTTTCTGTGTGGGCTGTCTTTGCGCCACAATTCTCAGTCCTCAGCCTCTTGAGTAGCTGGGGTTACTGGAGTGAATTTCCAGTGTTTGGCTCCCATCCCATCAGACCCAAAGGCTCCATGGTGGCAGGCACGTCTGCTTTTCACAGTAGCTCTTGGCACCTACGAGGTACTCCACAAACCTGTGCAGAGTGAATGTGTGCATGGGTTTCCAAGTATATGTGGTGGGTGTCCTGCAGACCCAGGGTATGCAGTGGCTGCGTCTCCCCTGAAACTTAGGGAAACCTCTGCTTCACCTGCAGACGAGTGTTTCCTCAGGGTCTCCCCGAGGAGTTTGCCCTGGTGCTCACCCTCCTGCTGAAGAAGCACACCTACCAGAGCACGTGGTATTTGTTTCAAGTGACTGATGAAGCTGGGTACCCACAGGTGAGGCCCCTTCGCTCTCACAGTTCCCTGGGGCATCTGGTAGGTGGGTCCCAGGCTGCTCAGCTCACTTTCCATCCAAGCTTGTGATTTCTGGGCCCTCCCTGCTCCGTCTGAGTACCCACCCTCCAGGCTGTCCTCTGCACACCACCAGTGCCCGTTCCATTCTTTCTACCCATATGGCTTCCTGACTCCAGCCAGCTTTCCTCCTTTTCTGGGTCTCAGTTTCTCCTCCTGTGAAATGAGTTTGAGGACCTTAGATTTTGCCAGGTGGTGACCCTGGAGCTCTGAAACCTGCCCTGCTCTTGTCCCCAATTCCACACAGATTTCTCTAGAAGTCAACAGTCGAGAGCGGAGTCTGGAGCTCCGGGCGCAGGGCCAAGATGGCGACTTTGTGTCCTGCATCTTCCCAGTGCCCCAGCTCTTTGACCTGCGTTGGCACAAGTTGATGCTGAGCGTGGCTGGACGTGTGGCCTCCATGCATGTGGACTGCATCTCAGCCTCCTCCCAGCCTCTGGGGCCACGGAGACCCACAAGGCCTGTGGGCCATGTGTTTCTGGGCTTGGATGCTGAGCAGGGAAAGCCCGTCTTGGTGAGTCCTTGGTCAAGCTCTAGCCTCTGCTTTTACTTCCTAGGAGCCTGAGTGAGCTAGCTCCTGGAATCTGTACCTGACCAGATATGTCCTGTGCTCAAAATCTTCCCCTTATGTCCCTCTGCCTTCCAGACAAGCCTAAACCTGCCATTCAAAGCCTTGCATGATCTGGATCCCCGAGTCCACAGCTCCATATCCTTTTGCATCTCTCCATGCAGCTTGCCTCTGCTCATCACTAACTACTTTGTACATCCAGGCCTTTGCCTATGCAGTTCCCTATACTGGCAGTGTTTTTCCTGGCAAACTCATCTTTCTGTTCCTCTGGCCTACTCTCTTTACTCTCTTGCACATGTTCTTTCTTTCTTTCTTTCGTTCTTTCTTTCTTTCTTTCTTTCTTTCTTTCTTTCTTTCTTTCTTGTACTCTTTCATTCTTTCTTTCCCCTTTCTCCCCACCCCCTCCCCTTTCCTTTTTTTTTTTTGTGCCAGTAGTAGAGCTTGGACATGGATGTTGACCCTTAGCTTTATCATTCAAGACTGGTGTTCTACCACTTGAACCACAGCTCCCTTCTGACTTTTTTTTGGTGGTTAATTGGAGCTAGGAATCTCCTAGACTTTCCTGCCCCAGTTGGCTTTAAGCCATGATCCTCACATCTCAGCCTCCTGAGTAGTTATGATCACAGGCATGAGCCACCAGTGCCATTTTTGTTCTACTTTTAGTGACAGCCCTATTCTAGATGGTCTCTAGGCTAGCCTGGAAGCACTGCGAGGTCAAACCCTGGGGTGAAGCCATCTTTGTGTCTCCCTGGGCGGGAGGGGGGATCATGACACTGAGTGATGCGATAAAGTAAAGTGAAATGAACTGCGTGTGCTTCTCAGTTTGACCTACAACAGGCGCACATCTACTGTGATCCGGAGCTGGTGCTGGAAGAGGGCTGCTGTGAGATCTTACCGGGTGGGGTGAGTGTCCCCACAGCTGGTGGTAGTGGAGGGAGGGAGGGCACAGTCTAATGGCACAGTGTGTGGAAGTTGGGGGCCAGGGAGGAGGAGGCCCTCTGTGACTGATCCCCCTTCCCTATGAGCAGTGTCCCCTAGAGAGCTCCAAGGCCCGCCGGGATACCCAGAGTAACGAGCTCATTGAGATCAACCCACAGACTGAGGGCAAGGTCTACACCCGCTGCTTCTGCCTGGAGGAACCTCAGAGCAGCAAGGTGGGCGACAATCCTTCCTATAGGATTCCACAGGGCAAGGGGCTGCCCACCTGCAGACACAGAGTTGTGCCTGCCAGGCTCTGGCATTTTTGAGACCAAGAGGGGAAGGACCAGAAGTGCACCAAAGTCCGTCTCTCTAGGACAGGGGTACCTGGGGTCAGGAGCTGGGTCACACTATTCCCCTCGGGGTTTCTCTTAGGCCTAGCACCCAGTTCCTTCCCAGGTTCCTTAGACATGATAGGAGGAGTCCATTTCCTCCCTGAGCCCCGCCCTCTGCCTGGGCAGTGTCCTTGCCCTCTGGGCATTGTGCCCAGCCTTTGGCTGCCAGAACACAGGACCCTATTCATTCACTGCCTGCTTTCTCTGGCATCACATGGGTGGGGAAAAGAAGGGGCTCCTGTGGGGTGGCCTCAGGGGCCTACACAGCCCCTTGATTTCCTGGGAGGTGCCAGATGCCAGGCTGGGGGGCTGGGGAGTTGGGGTCCATCCTACTCAGATGTCCAGCCCAGACACTAGAATGGCCCCTTCTCACTGGTTTCTTCTTGCTCTGTCTGCCCAGGTGGATGCACAGCTAACAGGAAGAGCCACACAGAAGGCAGAAAGGGGAGCACAGGTAGAGAAAGGAACCTGTGGTGCCCTCTGTCTGCCCTGTGTGTTCCTCGTAAAACCCCTCTGAGAAGATACTCCACTCCCACTCTTCCTGCCTGGATGAGCTCAGGCTGTGTGGTGCCAGCTCTGAGAAACAGACAGACAGGGAAGGACAGACATAGTACCTGTGCTCGCTCGCTCTCCCTCTCTCTCTCCCTCTCCGTCTACCCCCCCCCCTTTCTTTGATGGTACTTGGGTCTGAACTCAGGGTCTTGCACTTGCTAGATGAGCATACTACCACTTGAGTCCTTTTTACATTAGCTATTATTTAGATACACTCTCATACTTTTAGCCCAGAGCTGGCTTGGGTTGGGATTGCAATCTTTCTACTTACAGCTTCCACAAACCTAGAGTTACAAACATGACCCACCATACCTGGCATATTTATTGAGATGAGGTCTCACTAACCCTTTTCCTGAACCTTGATTCTTCCAATCCCCTCCTCCCTCCTAGCTGGAATTGTAAGCATGAGCTGCCATGCCTGGCCTACACAGAATTCTGTACAAAGCATGCTCATACTGGTTCTTGGGGCCCAGTGTGGGAGCAATGCTTGATCCCTTGGGTTTCCTGCCTCTTCCCATTCCCTTCTCTTCCCAGGTCCATAGACAGACAGCCGCCGATGAGGTGAGCCTGCTGTCTGGGTTGGCCAAAGGGCTCTGGGGAGGGCATGTTAGCACAGAGCCTTTTGGCTAGGCTTTGGGGGCACCAAGACTGGGCATGGGGGCGGTGGATGACAACACAGTTCCCAGCATTGCTTGGGGCTGGATGCTGCCTGCCAATGGCCTCTCCCTGAGTGGTAGGTTAGAAGCCTTGGAGGACAGTCCTGCAAAGCCTAGGCCTTGACCTGGGAACCCCTAAATTCTGGTCTTCAGCTGGACTGGTGTGTTGTGCAACCCAGAACCACTACCGTTCTTCTCTGAACTCCAGTTTCTTCATCAAGAAAATGGCTGTGGGTTTGGGTTGGTGGGAAGTGAGAGGAGCTTGGTTGTTTTTTTTCCCTAGCTCCTAGCTCCACACTCGTCTCAAATTGTACCTAAGACATATGCCATGCTCCTGGGGCTTATGTATGTGTATATATGTATGTGTGAATGTTCATGTATGTACACATGCATGAATAGATGTGTACATGTGTGTGTGTGCATGTGTGTGTGTATTGGGCAGGGATAGGGTGAAGAAGCTCAGAATTGACCTCCAGGCCCATTCCTCCCTTTCAGTGTCCTCCTTGCGCTCCTGGCGCCCAGAGGAACAATGTGAGTAAATGGAGGGTTTACAGGGTGCCGTGGGTGAGGGCTGGCAGTGGGCGTGGCCTGGCGCTGGCTGGAGCTTGCTGGTTGAGGACAAGGGGTCTTTATGTGTTTCTACATCCTTCCCTGCCCATTTCCCATTGCTGGGCTGGGCCCCCACCCCCACATCTGCCAACCCAGAGCTCCACCCTGCACACTGGGTCTGGGAGGGACAGGGCATGGGGTGCTGGCTGGTCAGTGGGGTCAGGACCTTGGCTGCTGATCCCAGCTTTGAGCTCCCCACCAGGTCTCAGGCCTGCTCTGTTTAGAAGGCTCTTCACACATCACCTCCCAGGGCAGGGCAGGGGGTGGGGGGAAGAGAGGGGAGGGGTTTGGCTCAGGGTCATCCAGCCAGCACTGGATCCCCAAACCACACATAATTTAAGGCCTGAGAAGACATCTCCCTTCTCTCTCAATAATTGGTCCTAACAGGACACAGAGCCTTTTGGGGGATTGGAAGGACAAGGGAGCCTGGCTGTGTGAGCTCAGCTGGTACCCAACTGTGCCTTGTCCTCAGGCAGCATGAGTCACCGCTTTCTTTCCTGTGGCCTGACTGTCTGACATGCCATAACGATCCTTCAAGGGCACAACTCCAGCTTGCTTTAGCTCCAAGCCCCCTGACTTATAAGGACATCAATAAGTACCCCCACTGCTGCTGCTCCTCTTCCAAACCATCCCCTGACAAAATCTGGGCAAGCCCAGGGTCCCCAGATGTGCAGGGGTTACCATGGCAACTTGGCAGCCATGTCATCCTAGCAACTGGGGGCAGGGCTAGCTAAAGCCTGGCTGGTCAGAAACAGTAGATCAGATCCCTCCGTAGCGGAGAGAATTAGCATGTTGATTGACCTAGAAGGAAGAGCCTAGGTTAGGTTCAGGTGGTTGGACTTTCCCTCCTGCTGTGTGAACCTAAATGCATTGCTCACCCTCTCTGGGCCCATGCTTTCTTTTCTTTCCCTGAAGTACAAAACTCTCTCTTATGTTCCCTCAGGCCACCCTGGATCCCTCTGAACCCCAGGTGAGTCTCAGAAGAGAACTAGACCCTCCTTCCTTCTGGCGTGGCCCCAGCCCATCCCATGCCATTTGGTCTTATGCTTGTATATCAGGATGCCTGAGGCTTGTGAGTGTGCAATCATTGAGTGTGTTTTGGAGAAGTTCTGTGTGCACAAAGGGGTCCAAAGCTCCCTTTTCCTGAAGCCCTACTGTGTGCCAGGCCCAGGGCCACTATATCAATCTCCTTTCTGATCCAGCAAAACACTCATCTTCTAGAGGGAATGCTCTCATTCAGGGTAAACGGAGTCCACATTATCCCCATATCTGTGACTGGGTGTGTCAGAGCAGTGTGCATTGGGGGACCTCATGTACCCCTATAAGTCCACAGAACCTCTTAGTGATGGGGTGGACAGTATCTGAGGATGCGAGCTGGCAGACAGCATTCTAGACTCTTGTTTCCAATGCCTTACACAGTAGCACCTCAAGGCAGGTGCTGACACAAACCCCATTCTATTGATGAGGAAACTGAGGCTTAGAGAGGTGACATGACTTTTCCAGAGTCACCTGCTGGCAAGTACAAATCTCGGTCTCAGGAAGCCTGGCTCTCAGACATGGTGCTTTGTGTCACTTGTGTGCCTTGGGTGAGGTGAGTGTGAGCTGGTATACATGTATGTGAGTATGGGGAACAGAATGTCTTCTGTGTGAGGTCTGCCAAATACAGCTCTTCGTGGTGGGAGGAACGAGTGGCTGGTGCATATGGAATCCATATGCCAAGTGTGTGATGGGGATTGGGACTCTGTGTGTGTGTGTGTGTGTGTGTGTGTGTGTGTGTGTGTGTGTGCGCGCGCGCGCGTGTGTGTGCACATGCGTGTAGGTAATGGGTGGAGATCTGGAATGTGGATCACTTCTTAGAGGCTCCCTCATGCCCCCTTGAGTCCTAGCTACCATTTTGGTTTTACCCACAGGGCGGAAAAGGGGAGCGAGGCCCGCCTGGCCCATCAGGTCCCAAGGGAGAGAAGGGTGCACGGGTAAGTGCTCCAGCCACACTTACTGTGAGACCCAGTCTTGGGGCTGGGGCAGGATGTCAGCTAACCTCCCATCATTCTGGGGGAAGTCTGGCTCCTTGAGGGGTGAGGCAGAGTGCTCAGAAGGGTGAGTGTGTGGAAGCTTCTGGGCCTCTCCACACAGCAGGTCTAGGGTGACTCCCTCACAGGGCCCCGGTTCTGATCCTTACTCCTTACCCACAGGGCAATGACTGTGTTCGAGTCTCCCCAGATGCCCCGCTTCAGGTAAGACCTGAAGGAGAGGCCTGCTTCAGGGTGAAGATGGGGCCAGCCCCAGGCTCCTCTCAACATGTTTTATTTCCCTGCTCAGTGTGCAGAAGGCCTGAAAGGAGAGAAGGGAGAGTCCGGAGGCTTGGTGAGTGAGACCTGGGACAGTGCAGGGGTGGTGCAGGGTTCCAGGTTCAGCCTTCCTCTCCCTCCTCATCCCTTCTTTTGTGTTCCCTCCTCATTTCAGGGGCCATCAGGACTCCCAGGCTCAACAGGCCAGAAGGTAACAGGGCTGGCTTTGAAGTGGGTGGTGACAGGGTCCACAGGCCCCATAAGCCTATAAAGGGTCTCTGGAGGGGAGGGTGCCAAGCTTCCCTGCACAGTAGTGTCAGGAGGCAGAGCTGCCACATCCCCCCCCCATTCCTGCCACTTGTCTAAACACTCACCATGTCTACTAAGTGTCCTGGCTGGTTCAGTTCTTGTTGTCTGCCCATTTGTGGAAGCCATTCAATCTGCCCTGTTTCTTCCAGTTGTTTTCCTCAATGAGTCACTTTGCCTCTTCTTTTCCCAGGGCCAGAAAGGCGAGAGGGGTGACGGAGGCCTCAAGGGCTTGCCGGGGAAGCCGGGCCGAGATGTACGGTGCTGGGGACCCTTCTCCCCAGCCCCTAGCCCAGGACTTTGCAATGCTAGGACTTATCCAGGGAATCCAGCCCCCTCCTCTTGTCCAGGGAGGGGAGCAGCTGTGCCCTAGGAGCAAGGGCGAGGGGAAGGGGTTGCAGAAAAGGGCTTGAACCCAGGTGTCTGGACTCCCAGCTCAGATGATCCAGGGGTAACATTTGATGACCTTGGGGTCCTGGGATGGGGTGTGGTTTAGGACAGGAGCAGTGAGGTGGGGAAGTGTGTGTGTGAGAGGGTATTTACTTCCCTGTCCTAGTGGGGTGAAATCCAGGTCTGTGGTCACCTCTGTTCCTTGTGTCCTTCCTCGCAGGGCAGGCCAGGAGAAATCTGCGTCATTGGGCCCAAAGGGCAGAAAGTGAGTTGTGGATCCTGGGTTGGGGGTGTGGCAAGGCTGGGGTGGCAGAACTGTGACACCCACTTTTGTCTATGTCAGGGAGACCCTGGCTTCGTGGGGCCTGAGGGACTGGCAGGAGAGCCCGGGCCCCCCGGTCTCCCCGGGCCCCCTGGAATAGGACTACCTGGGACTCCAGTGAGTATCCCTGCCCCTCCCGCTTCCCTTTCCTGAGACCTCCTTTCTCTGCCAGAGCTAGGGAGTAGGCGTGAGGCCCAGACCCAGGGGTCCTCCTGGCGGAGGAGGGATCAGAGCAAAAGATCTCACTGTGCTGTAGTGAGACCCTGGGAAACTTCCAGCTCTTCCATCACTCTGTTCTGCCTGCAGGGAGAGCCAGGTGGCCCGCCAGGCCCTAAGGGAGACAAGGTAAGCACAGGCCCGAGTGGGCATGTGGGGGAGCCCGCTCGTTGGTGGGGTGTAGGAGGGGGGTGTAGCTGAGGTGGCTGGGCTTGGTGGGAAGTGTGACCACCTCAGTGCTCAGAGGTAGGGAGTGAGGGGCTTTGGTCTGGCTGCGCAGAAAATCTCCTAGAAATGTCTGCCCGTCTATCCATTGAGCTTCTCTCTCCCTTTCTGTCTGTGGTACAGATACAGGCTAGATGTGGGGGTGGACAGGCATCAGGTAGCGAAGATTCCTGGAGTAAGTGGGCCAGAGGTGGGAGCTTTGGCAAAGATGACCCTGCTGTCCAGAGTGTGGTGAGGAAGGGCCTGTGGGCTGAGGTCATGCTGGCTGGAGTCTCCCTCTTCAACCTTTCTTCTGACCACAGGGCAGCTCTGGGATTCCAGGAAAGGAAGGCCCTGGCGGGAAGCCTGTGAGTAACCCTTAGCTGAGAGGGAGACGGGAGGGGGTGTTGAGGTCACTGCCCACCAATGCTGGGATCTATAATTCCAGGGCTTCTAGGGGAAAGGGGCTAAGGGTTCCAGACCTCCCTTAGCACATCGGTCCTTCTTCCTTGGCATTGATGCCCTGTTTCTTCTCCAACAGGGGAAGCCAGGGCTACCAGGGACAAAGGGAGAGAAGGTGAGTCCCAAGTCTGGTTATGCTGTGATGGGGTAGGAACAGAAGGCTCTCTGTGCAGACACTGAGAATAAGGCTCTAGATTCAGGGCCTGGGCCTTCCTTGGGTGACTCTAACCCCTTCTTTAAGTCCTGTGGAATGGGGACATGAAGAACCTGGCTTGGGGTGCCACTGGACTCAGAATCTGCTGTTGCTTCCCACATAGTTTGTGACTGGCAGCTCAGTTAGTTTCTCTCTTCCCTGCGTTTTTTTTTGTTGTTGTTGTTCTTTTTTTTTTTGCCAGTCCTGGGCTTGAGCTCAGGGCCTGAGCACCGTCCTTGGACTTTCTCAAGGCTAGAGCTCTACCACTTGAGCCTCAGCACCACTCCCGGCTTTTTTCTGTGTATGTGGTGCTGAGGAATTGAACCCGGGTCTTTGTGCATGCTAGGCAAGCACTTTAACCACTAGGCCAAACTCCCAGCCCTCTTCCCTGCGTTTTTGTATCTGTCTGTTCCTTTTCCATGGCTGGTGGTGGAAACTGCACCTTCCTGATGTACAGGGATTGTACAGAGGAGGAGACTGGACAGGAACCCCTGGTGGCATTCCTGCTGCCCACTCCAATGGTGGGGACAGAGTGCCGGCCACACACCCAGTGATTCTAGTTCAGATGGGCAGGCGGCTCCTGGCCTTCCCAGGCTCTCCATCCTACTTGAGCTCTCGGGGTCTCTTCTTTTGCTAGGGTGACCCCTGTGAAGTCTGTCCAACACTGCCTGGAGGGTTCCAGAACTTCGTGGGACTCCCTGGAAAACCAGGGCCCAAGGGGGAACCAGGCGATCCTGCACCAGCCAGGGTGAGTGGTCATTCCACCCCTTCCACACAGCACCTTCCACACACCCCGGGGTGTGATCAGGAGAACTGGGAAGAAGGACTGAGTACTGCCACAGAGAAATTCCTGCAGAGGGTCTAGGCAGTAAGGGATCAACACCATAGAGATTAGGGCTATGCTAGAGTGTCACCCCTGTCTCCATGGCAACCAGCCAGGGCTGTTTGAGAGGTGTAAGGATGCTTTTTTGGAGAAACAGGTGAAGCCAGCCCTTAGGAGTGAAGCTGCGCCTGGGCTTGGTCATGGCGAGAAGTGGGGAAGGAAGTGCTCAGGGCTGAGCTGGAGTCTTGTGCCCAGTGGCCATCCCACCCCTCACAGATCCTCTCTTTTAGGAAGGCCTGGGAACTGTTGGATTGAAAGGTGATCGGGTATGTACTGGAACTGGGGTAATTTAGTGTGTGTGTGCGTGCACACACACATGTACCAGAAGTGGAGCACAGCCTCTGGGCTTCATGCTTTTGCCTAGCTCTTTTGCTCATGGATGGCACTTTACCATTTGTGCCATACCTCTGCTTTTGGCTTTTTGCTAGTTAATTGGAGATGAGTCTTGATCTTCAGATCTTAGCCTTCTGAATAGCTGCTGCTGCTGCTGCTGTTTCCTCTTCTACTTCCTCTTCCTCTTCTTCCTTCTCCTCTCCCTTCTCCTCCTCCTCCTCCTCCTCCTCCTCCTCCTCCTCCTCCTCCTCCTCCTCCTCCTCCTCCTCCTTCTTCTTCTTCTTCTTCTTCTTCTTCTTCTTCTTCTTCTTCCCCCTCCCCCTCCTCCTCCTCTTCTTCCTTCTTCTTCTAAATATGCATTCATGAACCCTACTATTGGGGTGTTGGTCTTGAAACTCCTAATATGAGGTCCTAACATATGACCAGAGCATTTGGGCTACCTCAGTACCCCTAGTCTTAGTCCACAAACCATTTTTCCCTGCAGGGAGATCCTGGCATCCAAGGCCTCAAAGGAGAGAAGGTGAGGACCCTCCATGCTAAGATTACTCCCTTCTACCTGCCTGGGAGCCATCCTGATCCCTGCTCTTCCTTCCCCAGGGAGAGCCCTGCCTGTCCTGCAGCACAGCTGTAGGGGCTCAGCATCTTGGACCATCTACAGGGGCCAACGGAGATGTGGGCTCCCCTAGCTTGGGCTTACCTGGCCTTCCGGTGAGTAATCTGGTCTTAACTCCTTAAGTCTTCAAGTTCCAGGTCTCAGGGAGGGGAGCCGAGGGGGAGCCATGAGGCAGGTGTCCCGGGCCTGCATCCCAGTCCTTCCCTTCATCCCTTTGCTGTGCCAGGATGTCCTAGAGTTTCCTCCATATCTGGGAGTGTCACTCATATGGCAGGAGTGACTGTGTGGACAGGCTGTGGGATTCATCATACACATGGTTCGCCCTCTCTGATTGGACATTGAGACACTGGGGACTTGGAGGGAATGGAAGCCATGACATTGTCTTTTGGTTTTTTCCAGGGAAAAGCTGGGGTCCCAGGGCCAAGAGGGCTGAAAGGAGAGAAGGTGAGATCCAGACTGGGTGCAAAAGACACCCACGCTCCTTGGCAAGGGAGGCAGGGAGAGGGTGGTGGATGGGGCAGAGATCAGACTGTAAATTCACAGAGAAATGGTTTCATCAATGTTTTGCCGACTGGAGTCAAAGAATTTATTTCCAAGAGCCTTCATATTCTCCAAGAGAATTCCTTAGCGTTGTATTTTTAATTTAATGATAATCTAAAACGATTAAGCACATTTAAGACTACCTTATAGTAAAATAATATTTAACACTTCTTTTCTGCTTATTATGTGCCAGGCACTGTTCCAAGACTTGCGCATATATTAACTTATTTTATCCTTCCAAACCTAATGGGTGGGTATGCCCTATTATTCCCATTTTAAGGATGAGGAAAGGAAAGCATAGAAGGGCCAAGTGACATTATCTAAAACCACATGGGTGTTGGGATTGGAGCCCAGGAAGTCTGGCTCCAGAGTCTATAATCTCCACTACTCAAGCAGGTCACTCAATTCCAGTGCCCGTGTTAACATTTGTATTTATGATTGCATTAGAGACAAATGACAGCATTGAACTTGTAATGGAGTGTTACTCAAATGAGGGGTTCTGTGTGCGGGCGAATGCCCCAGTGTGAGACACGCTGAGCTGCACATGCTCAGGCTCAATTCTAACTGGCAAGCCAAACTTGGCATTTCTCAAATGTTGCTTCTGCACCCCGACCCTGCACCTGCTTCCCTTTTTATTTTTCTTTTTAAAATCATCTCAGCAAATGGCATAAACACAGGTTCTCCAAACAAATTGGGGGTCGGCTTTGACTCCTCCCTTCCCCACCCTTCCTCCCTCCCATCCATGTCATTGGCAAGTCCTGATGATCCTGCCAGCCCCTCCTCCCCCCATTCCTGTCCCTCTCCCACCTGCATGGCCCCCGGCTGAGTCTAGGTCCCATCATCTCTCACCTGGGAGGCGGCAGCCTCTTCCTGCTTGCCTGCAGCCCTTTAACCCATGTATCATCCAGTAGCTAATATGGCTTCATAAAACAGAGCTCAGATGACATTATTGTCCTGCTTACAATCCTTCTGGGACTTGACTTTGTGCCACAGTCTGGCTGGGCCTCACTCTGGAAGATCTTCCTCTCCAGATTTTCCCCCTCCTCTCCCTCTCTTTCTCTCTTTTCCTTTCCCTCTCTCTTTCTCTCACTCTCTCTCCTTTCCCATGCTGTGGCCTTCCTGTCTGTCTTTCTGTTCTGGATATGACAAGATGGATCACACCTCCTGGATGCTTCACAGGTGATTCCCCCTGGAAATACCTTCCATCTGCATCGTCCACTTAGGCCTTCACTGGCTGGCCTCGTTCCCATCATTCTCATTGTGGTCCTCGCTGCTCTGGCCACCTTGTCTAAAATGGACTCTCCTCTTTTGTCTAGCTGCCCTTCTGTCCTTCATCACTCATCACCAGAGATTGTTTTGTTTTGGCCAGTACGGTGGATAAACGTAGGGCCTGAGCACTGTCCCTTAGCATTTTTGTTCAAGACTGGAATTTCACCACTTGAACCATGCCTCCACTTTGGGCTTTTTGGTAGTTAACTGGAGATGAGAGGCTCATGGATTTTCCTGCTGGCTTCATGCTACACTCATTAGATCTCAACCTCCTTACTAGCTGAGTTATAGACATGAGCCACCTGCACCCTGCTACTATGTACAGCTATTATCTGAAAAGATCTATTATCTGAAAAGATCTAAGCACCATGAGGCATTTATAGCTGTGCTGTTCACAAACCATCCCTAGTCCCCAGGGCATACAATGAATGAATGAATGAATGAATGAGTGAATGATGTCTATGCACTGGGGTGGGTCTGCCATAGCTGAGAGTAGAAACACAGTCTAACCTGTAGCTAGCCACAGAGGCCCTTGGGGACCTTGTGGAAGCTCCTTTTCTACTCTGAGCCTCAATTTCCTTGGCCAGGTGATGAGAAGACAGCCTGAATACTCTAAAGGTGGTACTAGGATTGGAACTCAGGTCCGTCAGTTTTTAGATGGGGTCTCACAGCTCAAGGCTGACCTGGATTTTGATCCTCCTATGTAGCTGGGATTATAGAGACAGGCCACCATACCCAGATTATTGGTGAAGATAGGGTCTTGTTAACTTACTTTGCCTGGCCTGACCTTGTAGTGAGATCTTCTAGATCTCTGCCTCTTAGGTAGCTGGGATTACAGGCATGAGCAAGTACTCCTAGCTCAAGGAGCTGCTTTTATAGTTTGGGATTGGGGATTTCTCTGGCACCTCTGCCCGATCCCGGCTTTGACTGTGTGTTCTGTGCTTGGCCCATAGGGTAATTTTGGGGAGGCAGGTCCAGCTGGCAGTCCGGTAAGCATCCTTGGAGGGCAGAAGCTTGGGAAGGTCAAGGTTGCCCACTACTGGGAAACTGATAAGCCTGGGCTCCCCCTCCACATGGCCCAAGCTGAGCTGGACCTCACATATGGCTTCTTCTCATGTAGGGGCCACCAGGACCAGTGGGACCAGCAGGCATCAAAGGGGCAAAGGTGAGTCTGGGTCACCCCCACCCACACACAGCCAGAGTCAGCCCCTCTTGTTCTGTCTTGCTGCATTGTAGTCCTGGGGCTCCTCACCACCTGTAGAGTGAAGTCTAGCTCCTGGCGTGGCATCCCAACAGGGCTCCAGCCTTCACTCCTTCTGTGTACCCCCACAGTCTCTCCTGAGAGACCCCGTGGTAATCAGATCTGGCTGCATTCTGCAACCTGAGGTCCCCCGTGAGGCCTTCAGTCCCCTCGAGCCCCAAGGCTTAGGGACCCCTAACTCAGTGTCCTTGTTCGGCAGGGGGAGCCCTGTGAGCCATGCTCAGCCCTGTCCAGCACTCAGGATGGAGACAGTCATGTGGTGCACTTGCCCCGGCCAGTGGGAGAGAAGGGGGAGCCTGGGCCTCCAGGCCTTGGCCTGCCTGGAAAGCAGGTGAGTCCTCAGCCTCTGGAAGTGGATGTGAGCAGGGCTCAAGAGAGGGGAGGGGGCCTGTGCAGAGGGGCAGATTGGGAGTGTGTGGAGGGGTCTGTGTTTCTGTTTCCAGTGGGCGATCCCTGCCTGGCCCCTGCCCTTTCTCCTGTGACATCACGGCAGAGCAGAGGCACACTGGTGCGCCTGTCAGGGACAGGAGCCCACCCTGTTTTATCATCCTCACCTGACAGACAGGGAAACAGG
Source organism: Megascapheus bottae (assembly GCF_031878675.1). Lineage (NCBI taxonomy): Eukaryota > Metazoa > Chordata > Mammalia > Rodentia > Geomyidae > Megascapheus > Megascapheus bottae. The sequence goes on from NC_143514.1 coordinate 65,539,450, forward strand.
CACTGTGACCAGATGAGATAATTTGCCAGGGCACATGCTCTGGCTCTGGTCTCTTCACTCATAGGAGAGCAGAGATTGTTCTCTGTTAGTTCCCTATGGCATCCCTGGGGGTGGGTGGGGCGATAACAGGGTTGGGTGCTCAAGGGTGTTCACTCAGGGAATGGGTACTGGGACTGTGTTCTTCTCAGGGCAAGGCCGGAGAGCGTGGACTGAAGGGACAGAAGGTAAGAGAACCTCTGTGGGCACGTGGGTGAGTGGACACTCGCTCCTCTAGGATGCCACCTGGCCATCTTATCCTGATTGGCTGTGCCAGCTCCCTGCACGGCCCGCTGCTTTCCCAGTTCTCAGCCCTGGTGAGGGCTGTAGGGAAGGCCTGCCCCCAGCTGAGTCACCCTTGCCCTCCTTGAACCCTACTCCTTACAGGGTGATGCTGGGAGTCCTGGAGACCCTGGAACACCAGGCACCATGGGGCAGCCTGGGCTATCTGGAGAGCCTGGCATTCGGGGCCCTATTGGGCCTAAAGGAGAAAAGGTCAGTCAGGCGGGGCAACGTTCACTGCACGGGCAAAAAGCAGACAGAGAGCTTCCCAGGGGAAGGATTACGGTGGCCCCTCAGCGCCTCTCTGTAGCTTGTCCTGTCGGGGACCTGTTTTGTTTTCTCAGTCTGGTAGGAGGGCAGAAAGAGGGCACAGGGGCTCCAGGAGGGAATGGGGCTACCAGCTCCTTACTCTGTCCATCTCTGACCACAGGGTGATGGCTGCACTGCCTGCCCCAACCTGCAGGGGTCACTGACAGACATGGCTGGACTGCCTGGGAAGCCAGGCCCCAAAGGAGAGCAAGGCCCTGAAGGTGTGGGCTGGCCTGGCAAACCCGTGAGTTCCAGTTCTCTGCCCTCTTGTCCTTCCCTGCTTGGGTTTTTGCCTTCTCTTCCTCCTGCCCCTCCTTTGCCCCTATAGAGAGTCCATGGCTTCTTTGGGTGTTTTCTAGGGACAGCCTGGTCTACCCGGAGTTCAAGGGCCTCCAGGGCTGAAGGGCACACAGGTGTGTGAGCAGGGCCTGGTGGCATTCATGTGTGGGTACACGTAGGTGAGGGTGGGAGGCACATGGGACTGGGGCCTGGAGTGGGGAATGGAGTCAGGTACTGAGCTGGGAGATGAAGAGGGAGGAGGCCGAGAGGTTGAGGAGGAGCTAGGAGAAAGGCGAAGGATGGGTTATGAATCTCGAGCTAGGGATTGTTCTTCTGCCTCTTCAGGGAGAGCCAGGGCCTCCAGGAAGAGGAGCCCAGGGGCCACAGGTAACTCTCCTGCCTCATCTTTGCTCTCCTACTCACTCTCCAACTACGTGCTACCACCATCCCTCCCCCTCCCCCCGCCCCCCCCCCTGCCCCGTCCCCAGCATGCCCTTGTGCTCAGTTCTGACATGTGTTGTTCATATGGTAGTCTTGGGTTTGGCTTTGAGCCCTGATCCCACTTCGCTGACCCTTCCTCAGGGTCTCCTTGGGGAGCTCCCCTAAGTTTGGGCTGGCAGATGCCCCACCCCAGACCAGTGAGACAGGTGGCCTGTGGCTCCTGTGCCTCACTCTGCTCTCTCTGACTCGCAGGGGGAGCCTGGAGTCCAGGGTTTGCCTGGCATTCAGGTATGTATGACTTGGCCTTGGCAGCAGCTGGTGGGGAAAAAAATCAGTCTAGGATAAGGGATTAACTGTGCTTCTATCTGCAGGGCCTTCCAGGGCCTTCGGGACCACCTGGCCGTGCAGGAGAAAAGGGGGCCCAGGTGAGCCTCTGCCTCCACGGGCATTAGCCCCGCAGGGATTTTGTTTTGTTTTATTTTGAGGGTTCTGTGGTTAAAGCCAGGGCTTTATGCTTTCTAGACAAGTACTAAATCACCGAGCCATGCCTCCAGTCCTTTTTTTTTTTTGCATTGGTTAGTTTGACATGGGATCTTGTTTTTTTTTGCATGGGCCTCTACCTGGATTACGATCTTCCTATTTTCTGCTTTCTAGAGTAGCTGGGGTGACAGGAACATGCTACCACACCCTGCTTCCTCCACAGGGAGACTCATGAACTCCTCATCCTTCTTTTCTTTGAGGGGAGGGGGTTGGTCATGGGGCTTGACTCTGGGCTTGGGCACTGAGCTCTTCAGCCCAAGGCTACCGCTCTACCGTTTGAGCCACAGCCACTACCGGTTTTCTGGCAGTTTAATTGGAAATAAGAATCTCATGGACTTTGGTGCCCGGGCTAGCTTTGAACCTCCATCCTCGGGTTTTAGCCTCCTGAGTAGCTAGGATTACCAATGCCCAGCTCCCCACCCTTCTTCTTTTTTTTTTTTTTTTTGCCAGTCCTGGTTGCTTGAACTCATGGCCTGTGCACTGTCCTTGGACACTTTTTGCTCAAGGGTAGCCCCTTGAGCAACAGTGCCACTTCTAGCCTTTTCTATATATGTGGTACCGAGGAATTAAACCCAGGGCCTTGTGCATGTGAGGTGAGCACTCTACCACTAGGCTACACTCCTGGCCTACTCCCCACCCTTCTAATCCCCCAAGGCTGGCCTGGACTCTCAATCTTCCTGTGTACTACAATAGCAGGGGTACTGTACCCAGCTGTTGGTGGAAAAGAGAGCTTGCTAGCTTTTTATCCAGGCTGCCCTGGCACCACAATCCTGATCTCTGTCTTCAAAGTAGCTAAAATTACAAGTGTGAACCCCCATGCTTGGCTCCTGTAGGGCTTTTCAGTGACCTGCGGCAGACACACCAGGCGCAGGGTTGAGTGACCCATGTCAGTGGCCTGCCTGAAACCCTGATTGCTGGATGGTGCTAACTTCAAGTCTTGCCCCTGTAACTCCTGTGCCCTTTCCCCCAGGGACCTCCAGGAATGAAAGGAGCCACTGGACCCATGGGACCTCCTGGTGCCAGCATCTCTGGGCCTCCAGTAAGAGTCTTGTCTGTGTTGGGGATGCTGCTGGGAAAGGGCAAGGCCTTGACCTTGTCTGTTCCAGCATCCTGGAGTGGAGGAGAGAAGTCTCCACCAACCAGCCTCAAGGAAGGAAGAGGCATGGGCGGCAGGGGAGACTGAGAGCCCTTGACTGAGAATAGAGGTGGTTGCCATTGCTTTTGTTCTGTGTTCTCTCACCACCACTTCAGGTACTGAGGCTTGAACTCAGGGCCTTGCACTCTCGCTTGGCTTTTTTCACTTTATCACTTGAACCATGCTTCCACTCTCACCTTTTTTTTTTGCTGGTTGATTGGAGATAAGAATCTCTCAGATTTGTCAGCCCTGGCTGGCTTCAAACATTGATCTTCAGATTTCAGCCTCCTGAGTGGGTCATGCGGCTTGAACTCTGGGTCAGGGCCCTGTTCCTGACTCTTCAGCTCAAGGCTACCGCCCTACCCCTTGAGCCACAGCCCTACTTCTCGTTTTCTAGTGATTAATTGGAGATAAGAGTCTCAGATTCTTTAGTGCCCTGGCTAGCTTTGAACTGTGATTCTCAGATCTCAGGCTCCTGAGTAGCTATGATTATAGACATGGGCCACTATGCCAGCATCCTATTTATTCTTGTGAAAACCTTTTCATTGCGTGGGGCATATGGCCTATTGGTAGAGTGCTTACCTCACATGCATGGAGCCTTGGGTTTGATTCCTTAGTACCATATACACAGAAAAAGCTGGAAGTGGTGCTGTGGCCCAAATGGTAGAGTACTTGCCTTTAGAAGAGAAAGTGGGGGAGAGAGGGAAGAGAGAGAGAGAATCTTTTTTATTATTAATTGTGTTTTTAGTTAGCATATAATATTTATAGGTACTCCAGTACATGTATAGAAGTACTGATCAAACTGGGGTGATTAGAGTTCCTGACTTCTTAGCTCTTCTTTGTGTTCAGAGCCTTCAGCTCTAGTTACTCACTGAGCTACAGAGAGCTACATAGTCCTCTGACCTACACATGATTCGTTACTTGATTATCTGCTGGCCCTCTGTCTCCTCTGTCCCTCAGCCCATTCCATTCTCTTTTCCTTGGAGATGGACTTTAATGTCCTGTCTCTTCCCCCACACACACCTTTTTTTTTTTTTTTTTGTACAGTGCCCTTGTCAAGGGACCGTGTTAAACTCAACACATCCTTACAACAACCAGGTCAGGGAACTGCTATTATTATCTTTTCACAGATGAGGAAACTGAAGGCTAGACAGTGAGGGATAAAGCCAAAGGTTTGAAGCCCATCTTTCCCTCCTCCCCCAATTTCAAACCCAGGACCCTCTGAGTGCCTTGAAAATGAGTGCTGCTTTCCCCAAAAGTCTACAGTGTCAGGAAGACAATATTCCTTCAGGCCTAAGGCTGGTCTGTTAAGCAAATTGCATAGATTAAGTAATAATAAGTGCATTTTCTCATTTTAGTCATCAAAGACCTGTCTAATACCCAGCTTCTACACCACATGAACCCACTCGAATTTTACAAGATGATATAATTTTAGCCTAAATCAAAGAAATGCTACCTTTCAGCCAGCCTGTGCCATGCTGGGTCGTGGGCAAGTGTATAATTTTCCTTGAGCTTTTGGTCCTGTTGAAAATAGCCCAGTGAATGGTACCCTCACCTATTGTTGAGGATCCCCCTTGTGAGAAACTCTTGTCCCCATTAGGGAACCATGGATGGGTTCCCCCTGAGGAGGGGACACTAAAGCCCGGAGTAGGGGGCAGGGGCTTGCCCAGAGCCGTGCTGTGTGTCAGTTTGAATTGTCCAGCAGAGCTGGCTTATCTTGGGGTAACCAGGATAAAGGCAGAGGCGAGGTCACCTGGTGCTGGAGGTCACTTGGGTCCCAGGTACAAAAGTAGAGGGCTTCATAGAAGGCGGCTATACTCAGCCTGCTGAGTGCCAGCCTGGCATCTGTGGGTCTGAGCAGATTCACAACTTTTCTGTGGCTCCCAAGAGTGCCCCAGTTTCACTAGTTGTGTGACCTGAGGCAAATGACAACATCTCAGGGGCTCCTTGTTGATCAAATAGAATTTCCTGAAATTCCTTCGTCCTGGCTGGGTGTGGGTGACTTTTGTGACATACTGAATGGGTAGCCCCCATCAAAGGGAAAGAAAGGAGACGAGAGACTTTGGGCCCAACAGACCCAGATACAGCTGTGCTGTGACTGAGATTTCTTTTTTTTTTTTTTCTTTTGCCAGTCACGGGCTTGAGCTCAGGGCCTGAGCACTGTCCTTGGATTTTCTCAAGGTTAGAGAGCTCTACCACTTGAGCCTCAGCACCATTTCTGGCTTTTTTCTATGTATGTGGTACCGAGGAATCCAACCCGGGTCTTCATGCATGCTAGGCAAGCACTCTACCACTAGGCCAAACTCCCGGCCCCGTGACTGAGATTTCTTGATGTCTGGTACTGGGACTTGAACTCAGGGGCTTTTGCTGGGCTTGCTGGCTTGTGGCTGATGCTCTACCACTTGAGCCATACTTCTTTACGCCGGTTAATTAGAGACGGAAGCTTGAAGCCTCTTGGAGTGGCTTTGTACCACCATCCTTCAGGTTTCAGCCTCCTGGGTAGCTCGATCACTGCAGTGAGGCACCAGCGCCAGGCTCCCCTTTCTTCTATCTTCCCTTTCCTCAGCTGTAAACCAGGATGGAAGCGGGGGCTCCATGCACTGTTCTCTGACAGGCACTTGGTCCAGTGTGGTGCCCAAGCAACCCAGTCTGCCTTCCTCTCTGTGCCTCTCCCCTTCAGCGTGGGCACCGGTAGACCTGACACTGCTTCTGTTTGTCTTTGAGGCAGGCCAGATGGCTGGCTGTTGTCCAGCCTTAACCACCAACTCTGAGTTCTCTCTCTCTTCAGGGCCAAGATGGACAGGCTGGACTTCCAGGAGCCAAAGGGATGCCAGTGAGTATGGTACCCCAGGTAGCAGGAAGCCAGGGCTGGTCCTGTCTTTCTACCCCCACCTACTTACCTACCAGTGTTTCTTCTTGGCAGGGTGAAAAGGGATCTCGAGGAGAGAAGGTAAGTACTAAGGTCCTGTGGTCATACCAGCACCCAGGGGACTGGGGGTGGGGGGAGAAGGGAGGTCATCCCATTTCCTTGCTATTGATTCCAGGGGCCTCAAGACGCCCCACTTCACCTGGCTGCTGACTCAGCACTTAGCCGAGATCGCAGGAGACCAGAGAACTCCAGTGGCCTGGATGCAAGGAATAGGGCTGAGAGATGAGGGACTAGGACAGAAGAGTGTGCAACAGGCAAGGCCCAGAGGGCCAGGGCTGCCCACAGAGGAACAGGGGCCATGGCCATGTGACTGACAACCCTAAGGCAGCACTGCTCTGCACATGGACCCGTTATGTCCCTGGCAGTCAATGCCTTTCTTTCTTTCTTTCTTTCTTTCTTTCTTTCTTTCTTTCTTTCTTTCTTTCTTTCTTCCTTTCTTTCCTTCTTTCTTTCTTCTCTCTCTCTCTCTCTCTCTCTCTCTCTCTCTCTCTCTCTCTCTCTCTCTCTCTCTCTCTCCTTTCTTTCTTTCTTTCTTTCGTCAGTTGTGGGTCTTGAACTCTGGGCCTGGATGCTGGTTTTGCTCAAGGCAGGCGTTCCACCACTTTGAGCCACAGCACCCCTTCCAGTTTTCTGGTGGTTAATTGGTGACAACTCTCGTGGACTTCCCTGACTGGGTTTGAACTGTGATGCTTCAGCCTCCTGAGTGCTAGGATTACAGTCAGGAGCTACCATTCCTATGGCTTCTGTGCCCATTTTAGCGTTAGAGGCGGATACTGAGTTTCGGCCCTGGTCTGTACCTCTAGTTCCTGTGCTGCCTCTCCTACGAAGTGGTTTCTGGGCTCCCCGCCTCCCCATTCTCACCATCTCTAACCAAGGCTCTTGCCTTTCCAGGGAGAGCCAGGGGAATGCTCCTGCCCATCCCGGGGGGACCCCATTTTCTCTGGCATGCCGGTAAGTAATGCCAAGGGCTCTGCCCACTGGGGGAGAGAGCCTGGCCTCTGGTCTCTGGCCTCGCCTGCTGCCCAGTGTGTGCTGGCCCCCGCGGGGCTTCACGCCTCAGCCAGCCGCCTTCTCGTGCATCCTCACGCTTGGTGTCAATGTTGCCTATAATCTCTCCCCTTCTTTTGCGACCCCCACTCCCACCCAGGGTGCTCCGGGACTTTGGATGGGCAGCTCCTGGCAGCCGGGCCCGCAGGTGTGTGTGGCTTGTCTCCTCCAGCTCTCTTGTCCGCAACACCCCACGGCTTGCCCACCCCACACCAGCAAAGGGGCATAGCCTGCTTCTGGCTCTGATCTCATCTTCTCTCCCTAGGGTCCTCCGGGTGTCCCTGGACCTCCAGGACCCCCTGGAATTCCTGGGCTGCAGGTAATGGTGGAATTGGGGTGGCAGGGCTCAGACTATATGGTGATTGCTCCATGCCAGACCCCATGTGTACCCCATTTCCCCCTCCAGTCATACCGGGGTGTCTCCCTTGCTGGCCCAGGCCTGCTGGCCCAGCCCTTCACACTCCCAGACCTTTCTGGAGGCATGCTGTGTTGTAGGCTAGTATGTGCCAGTATGTGCCAAGCCCAGGCCATGGGGAGAATCTGGGACAAATCCCTGCCACTGATAGAGAATGCCCCACGTTTGAGCAGTACTCGGCATTCATTTGTTCCTGGAACACACATCTTTGTTTGCTATTTTCTAGCATGGGTTTAGGTGTGGCAATACAGCAGTAAACATACACACACACACACACACACACACACACACACACTCTAAATCTCTGCCATCTTGAAGCTTAGATTTTAGGAGGAGAGGCAGGCAATAAGCATGGTGAATAGAATAAAGTCTTTTAGAATGTGGCATGTGCTAAGGAGTAAATAAAGGACAGAGGGATAAGAAATGAGAGGGGAGCAGCAAGAATATCTGGGAAAAGGGGCCGGGAGTGTGGCCTAGTGGTGGTAGAGTGCTTACCTAGCATGCATGAAGCACTGGGTTCCATTCCTCAGTACCACATAAACCGAAAAAGCTTGAAGTGGTCCTGTGGCTTGAGTGGTAGAATTCTAGCCTTGTGAAAACCCAAGGGCAGTGCTCAGGCCCTGAGTTCAAGCCCCGGAATCGGCAGAAAAAATAAAAATAAAAAAAAAGAATATCTGGAAAAGTGCTCAAAAGGAAATGCTATTTGAACTCAGACTTAAAGGAAATGCCAGGTAGACCTGAGCTGGGGGAGAGCATTCCTGGCAGGGGAAGCAGCAGGTGCAAAGGCCTGGAGGTGGCAGTGAGACATGACTGAATGTGCCAGATGTGTCTGAGGGGTAACCAGGAGCCCAGAGTTAGTGAGGGGATTGTGCTAGGGACTGGGATCTCTGGAGCATTTTTCTTAGAGTTGCCATTTCAAAGCTGGGAAGCCTCCATTTCAATCTCAGCTCTGGCATGTATTAGCTGTGTGATGCAGGACAAGTTACTCAACCCCTCTGTGTCTCAGTTGGCTAATCTCGTAAGGGAATAATTGCAGCACCTACCTCAGGACTTTTATGGGTATTAAAACAATCCACAGGCTGGGGGTTGTGTGTGTGGCTCCGTGGAAGAATGCTGGCCTAGCGTTTGTGAGGCCCTGTTCCATCCCCATTACCACGAAAAAAGAGAAAACATTCACACAGGTGACGTGCAGGCAACGCTTCCTGCCATGTAGCGAAGTGCTCAGGTGAAATCAGCCATCATTATGGAATGATGGTGCCTATTAGGATTTTACATCCAGTCTCTTGATTCATTTGAACTGCACATTAGCCCCAGGAAAAAGACAGAGTTATCACCAAGTCAGGACTGGGAGAGCTAAAGCTATGAGAGTTGGACCATTTTGTCCAAGGTCCCTGAAGCCCAGGGTACAGCCACCCTGGACTGGGGCTTCTTGGGCAGCTCTGTCTCTGTTTCTGTCTCTGACTCTGTCACTGTCTCTGTCTCTCTTTCTCCCTGCTGCCACTGCCTCCCCCTGCTCCGTAATGCTGCCTCTAGGCCAGCCCCTAGTAGTTTGCAAATCAGGAACCAGAGTCTACCCTGCCATTCTGCAGCCTTGCCCTTGCTTCCCAGGCAGTGCTAGAGTGCAGCGATCCATCTGCAGGGGACACACCGTGCCTTTCCACAGCGACTCATTAACTGTGGGTGCTGGCATGGCGTGTACCCTGCCAGGCCGCGCTGGGCAATGGGGCAGGGAAGAGTGAGTGCTGAGTCTCCTCCCCCTGTACCAGTCCTCATCTGGTGCCCTGGCTTGAGACCAAGCTGAGGCACCACTAAGAGTACCTGTCCTCTGCCAGGCCGGGTGCAGGAAGCTACCCTCCTGTCTGTGTGGAAGCAAGTTCAGTAGCATGGCACTTTCTCATCCCAAACTGCACAGTCTCAGTGTCTTGATCCACTTTTCAGATGAGAAAACTGAGGCAAAGAAGTGAAGAAATGTGCCCAAAGCTAGATAGTCCATAGAGAGTCCAGCCTAGGTTTGAACTCAGGCTGCACTATTCTTTAGATGCCCAGGAGAACAATACATGGGCACATTTAGTTCTGGGAGGGCAGGAAAAACAATCTCAGACTCAAACTCACATACCAGTATTACAGAAAGGATCAGAGTAAAGGATAATGACAGTAATAAAAACACATTTGGGGCAAGCACTGGTGACTTATACCCGTAATCCTAGCTACTCAGGAGGCTGAAATCTGAGGATGCTGGTTCAAAGTCAGTCTGCATAGAAAAATCCAAGAAACTCTTCAGTTGTCCAGCAAAAAAGCTAGAAGCTATGGCTCAAGTAGTGGAGTGTCAGCCTTGAACCAAAAAGCCAAGCAAGCACACTATGTTCAAGCTCCATTACCAACGACACACAAAAACAAAATGTCCAATGCCCTTCCCCTGTGCCTGGCACTATTTCTAAACCCTCATGACACTGGAGGAAGGGCTACAAAGCCCTGGGTAGTTGCTGACTCAGGCCTGACCCAGGCCTGGTAAGAGCCAGCCTTAGACAGGCAGGGCTGCTGCGGGCAGGTGTGTGTTCCAGGCTGAGAGAGCTATGACTTGCATGGAGGCAGATCTGAGCCTGTGCAGGGGAGGAGCAGGCTGAGCAGCAGAGCGTTCACTCAACACCTATTTATTGCCCACCTCCTCCTTGTCTGGCGCTAGGGATGCAGAAGGAAGCATCCTCCCTGCAGGGCGGTGGAGTGACTAATAAGCAAGTGTGCCTTGAGATTCTGCCTTAAGAGCAAGAGGCTGCTCTAAGCCCTCTACAACCTTACCACAAACTACCCTGTCTTACAGAGTAGGAAACTGAGGCCCAGAGCTGGGTTGATTCTCCTCCAAGTAAACCTGCTGAAAGTTAGACAGAGAGTCAGGCATTGTACCAGGAAGTGTGATTGGCCAGCACAGATACTGGAGGGTGACGTGTGTGGGATGCGTGGCATGGAAAGAGCAGATAGGAGAACGCTTGGAAGCCCTCGCTGGATCTCAGCCCTCGCTGGATCTCAGCCCCCACTGGATCTCAGCCCCTGTCTTTACCTGACGTATGATCTTTGGCACGTTATATATCCACTTTGAGTTTTATTACTACTACTACCAGTACTGGGGCTTGAACTCAGGGCCTGGGCACTGTCCTTGAGCTTTTGCTCAAGACAAGCACTCTGCCATTTGAACCATAGCATCACTTCCAGTTTTTACTGTGTATGTGGTACTGAGGAATTGAACTCAGGGCTTCATATATGCTAGACAAGCACTCTACCACTAAGCCACATTGCCAGCCTGTTACATTATTATCTTTAAGTAGTTGTACAAAGGAATTAGTATTCCACAGCCAGTTTAGGAGTCGAGTGTCTTTTGATCCATGTCCTCTGTTCATCATTCTCCCCCATCCCTCCCAATTTCATTTTGTTTTGACAATGGATACCTATGATGCTGATTACATGAGAAAATATTTTTTTTAAAAAGTGATTTAGGGAAGACAGTAAGAAACAGCAATTAGAAGACCCTAAGCCCTGCCATGTAGGGGAAGTAGTCCTTGTGGGTTGAGGGGAGGTGGCTGCTCCTCTGGGGCTCCTCAGTTTTCTCTCCTCTCTGAACTGTCTGGAAACTTCCAAGCTAAGAATAGATGGCAGTCGTGTGCCGGCCAGGCTGTTGAGCCCTGTAGGGAGAGGGGAAGCGGCAGCAGGGTGAGTAGGAGAGATGGGGAGCCCCCGGGGGCTGGAGAGAGGCATCATCCCTGTCTCTTCTTGGCTACAGGGAGTGCCTGGAAACAATGGTTTGCCAGGACAGCCTGGGCTCACAGCAGAACTGGTAGGTGCCAGCCAGGACTCACTGGCCACTGACCCCCAAGCCTCCGCCCTTCCCAGGCTAAGCTGGCATGCAGCCCTTGAGTTGTGCTTGTATGTGTGTATGGGGGTGGGGGACCCGCTACCCTCTCCCTTTCAAGACTGGCACCATGATCCTCAAGGTTGTGCCTGGTCATGTGAGTCCCTCCCCCACTGTCACCTGCCCACATGTCTGTTTCTTGCAGGGCTCCTTACCCATTGAGCAGCACCTCCTTAAGGTAAGAGGATTGAGGGGGATGGGGAGGCAATAGGGCCCCTCATAGTAAATGCTCAGCTCTTCCTAGAGCACTGAGGATGAGCTTATTGGTTCCAAGCAGTGGTGTGAGAGGGCCTGGCCCAGGGCCACATCCCAGGCAACCCTTGCTGAGTGAGAGCTTAAGGGGTTCCAGTGAGGGTACCCATTCAGTGGATGCTGGTGGCAGAGCTGTGGGCCAGAAGGCCCCGAAGTGCCTATGTCAGCTAGGACAGCACCAAGTAAGTTGGAAGCATTGTACAGAATGGATTCTATGATGGCTGGGTGGCTACTCAGAAAGTGAGGAGGAGGAGGAGGAGGAGGGATTTGAGAAGCAATCCTAGTGCTTGGGGAACAGAAGGTCTTGGGGCGTGGGAGGAGTGTTGGCCTGTGTCAGGGCCCACCAGAGGGAGGGGTCCCCTGGGTACCAAGATCCACTCTGTTTCCTCTCCTAGTGACCTCTAGAGATGAGGTAGCTGCAGATTCCTGACCCCTCTCCCCCTGCCACTCAGTTCAGCATCGTGAGGACGCCCCTCCTGGGCTAAAACAGAGCTCCCTCAGCTTGTCCTGAATATCTCACCGCCCCAGTGGGCCTCGGTCAGACAGAGTATGGGGCTTCATGCATTCAGAACCACACATGTGTCCAGAAGCGGCTGGAGCAGAGGCTGAGCTCAGCCAGCAGCAGCCTCATGTCAGGTTACTGTGGGGTTCCAGGCAGCAGGACTTGCACCTCTCCCCCGCTGGGCTTCTGTCAAGCCTGGGTCCCCCCACATTCTGCCCCAGAGTGGTGACTATAACAGGATCTGACCACACTTCTCCTAAGATTCATGTGCTCCTCAAAGGGTCCCAAAGAGAAACAATGCAGATTGTGGAAGGGGTCAGATAGCAGACCAAGGGGCTGGCCACGGCCACGTCCCCATTCTAGAAGTGTTGGCCTTTCTGCTGGTTAATTGGAGATAAGAGTCTTATGTATTTTCCTGCCTTGGTTGGCTTTGAACCACAGTCCTTAGATCTCAGGCTCCTGTGTAGCTAGGATTACAGGCCTGGGCCACTGGTTCCCAGATAATCATTATTTCTTCTTCTTCTGCCTCCTCCTCCTCCTCTGAGCCTGGTATGATACCTGAGCTTTGTTGCTCAAGGCTAGAGCTCTACCCCTGACCTACTGCGCCACTTCTGGTTTTCTGGTGGTTCATTGGAGATAGTCTCACAGACTTTCCTGCCCAGGCTGGCCTTGAACTGTGATCCTCATACCTCAGAATCCTGAACAGCTAGGATTATACGATGAGGCCTCTGGTGACCCAGCTGATCACTTTTGTGTGTCAGCCTTCTTGTCTCTACAATGCTCATAAGATCATCTGCCTTAGCCAGGTGCTTGTGGCTCACGCCTGTCATCCTAGCTCCTCAGGAGGCTGAGATCTGAGGATCATGGTTCAAAGCCAGCCTGGGCATGGAAGTCCAAGAGATTCTTATCTCCAATGAACCACCAGAAAACCAGAAGTGGTGCTGTGGCTCAAGTGGTAGAGTGCTAACCTTGAGCTGAAGAGCTCAGGAACAGCACCCAGGCCGAGTTCAAGCCCCATGACTGACAAAAAAAAAAATCGCCTGCCTTGTTGGGCCCCAAGGTTTAAATGTGGGGTAATGTTTGGTGCCTTGTCAAGCCAGGCCTCAGGGGCTGGGAAACTGACCTTGTTATGTGGGGCTTTGCTGGGAGCAGAGATGACACCTTGTTCCTACTGGGCCTGGACCCCACAGCAGTGTACAGGAACCCCCAGGCTCCGGAGTCCCTGAGATTGGCGTCTGCTTTTTACCAACTTTTGAAGGGAAAGACTCATATCTTCCAGCAGCCTCTCAGTGACCGGAAGAACCCTGGGTCCCTGGGGAGCAGGTGGCGACCTGTCTGCTCAGGGAGGCAAGGGCTTCTCCTGCAGCTGTTCCCCTGCCTCCCTCGGGCAGAGGCCCTGGCATTCGGAGCCAGCCCCTCTAGCCTGGATCCTCAAGCCTTGTCCACACAGCGGGCACAGGTTGTCAGAGCAGCGGGGACAGATGGCCCCTCTGTGGGCCCCTGCACCTCCTCCCACACGCCTGTCTGGAAAGTGCTCTGGCTTGGCCCCACCAGCGCTGCTTCCTGGAGGGAACCCAAAGCCAGTGGCTGGGATTGGGTCCCCTGAGGCGGGAGCAAAGCTGCTGCAGGGCTGTGGCTGGGGATGGACAGAGGGCTGCTGGGCAAGGTGCCCTGGCCCTGGGTTCTGAGAGGCACATCCTGCCCTCTCTGACCCACTGCGCTCCCTGTTTCCTCCTCAGAGCATCTGTGGGGACTGTGCCCAGGGCCAGATGGCCCATCCCACATCTGTCCTGGTGAAAGGAGAGAAGGGAGACCAGGGCATCCCTGGTGTACCAGGCCTGGACAACTGTGCCCGGGTAGGGACTGAGCCGGGACAGCCTTGGTGTGTGTGGGGTGGGGGGATGTCTCCCTGCTTCGAGGCCCTGGCACCCGTGTGAAGGGGAGACCCTGTGTCGTGTGCTCATGTGCTTGGCCACCTCACAGGACACAGACTCTTTTGTCCCCTACAGTGCTACTTGGAGAGGGAGCGCCCAAGATCTGAGGAGGCCAGGGTGAGTGAGCCCTTCTCCCCTCTCCTTCCCCCCTCCCCTCCCCTCTCCCCCACAGGAAGATGCCCTGGCTGCTCACTCTTCCATCTCCCTCTGTTTTCCAGGGAGACAATGGTGAAGGAGACCCTGGCTGTGCTGGGAGCCCAGGCCTGCCAGGCCCCCCAGGGCTGCCAGGGCAGAGAGGAGAAGAGGTAAGGCCAGAGACCAGGCACTCGCCTAGATAGTCTCTCAGGGCCCTCCATCTGTCTGGAGGTCTTCCAGGGGTCTCCAAAACCTCACATATGGAGCACCACCCCCCCAAACCTGGCACCCTCTGCTGTCCTTAACTCTGGGCCCTCTCCGCTTCCTGCTTCTTCGGAGCCCACCCCCCTGCTCCCTCTGTATCACTTCAGAGAGGCCTTCCTGCACCAGACTCTAAAGGCCCCTTACCTGCATTGCACTCTTGACCTGCCACCCTGCTGTGTGTTTGTGTCATTCAGGACCATTCCACAGGTGTCCACTGTGGTGTTTGTTTCTGTCCACTTCACCTCGGGGATGTGAATAATGCAAGGAAGGATTTTTGAAAATGTTTTGTTTATAGCGATGTTCCCAGTCCCTGGACCAGTGCCCAGTCCATAATAGCTGCTCAATAAACATTTGTTAGCTGGCTGAATGAATAAATGCAAGGCCATTCTAGTATCAGCTAAATGATCCTGCATTCCCATCAGCTGTTCTCTGGTGCCATGGCTGTGGCAGACTGAAAGGAAGGTGCTGTGATCTGGGTTCATCTGGCCCCAGACTCTGCATCTGTCTCCATGGGCTTCCTTTGCAGGGTCCACCTGGCATGAGAGGCTCCCCGGGACTGCCAGGCCCTATTGTAAGTACCTGTAGTACCCTGGGTGGCTTGGAAAGCGCTTAAAGGGGTCCCAACACTCAGACTCCATTCAGCGGCCTTGTCCCCAAGAGAAGCCCAGCAGGCATATCCGCTGCCCGCCCCTTCCCCTCTTGAGAGCATCTTTGGAGACTGAGATCTCTCACCACCACCACATGCCCAGCTCTGCGCCATTGCCTATGGTACTGCCCATGGGGAGGCCCCCGGGGGGTGGGTTCTGCCCCCTCCGTCCCCTTCCTGCTGTTTTATTTTACCAAATGGACTCTCTATGGCCTGGGAGATATGTGGGCCTTCTGACAAGATTTCTGCCCATGGGACATGAGACCTCTTACAAGGGCTAGGACTGGGCAGAGATGCCTCTGTGGTTCTGAGGAGCCATCTCTGAAGCAGGATACCAGGCCTGGGACATCTACCCCAGTACCTTCAGTGGTGGTGGTAAGGCAGGGAGGGATGGGGCTAGGGGTAACAAAACAGGAAGTATGCTCTTTGGAGAAATCAGAGCCTGGGACCCACCCTCTGGGGGGGGGAGGGTGGCAGGGAAGGTGGTGAGTCCCAAAGGAAGCCGGGCTTCCACTCCTGGGTGGACTCTAGCATGTCCCCCTGAAGATGGAGGAATCTTGCTTTCCGGAACAAGGTGGGGAGGGGGGATGAGCCGCCATCTTGTAGACTACAGTGGCCAATGAATCTCTTCTCCAGCTGCCTTGAAAATCCTTCCAAGACCTCCTCCCCTCAGCCCAGCCTGAGGCTGTGCTCACACCCCCAGTCACCCCCGGGTGACTGTGCTTGTGAGACGTGACCCTGCCTGTTTCTCCCACCAGGGCCCCCCAGGTTTTCCTGGTGCTGTTGGCTCCCCCGGATTACCTGTAAGAACCTAGTACTGTCCCCCTTTCCCGCCCACCAGCCAGGTCTCCGTGGCTTTTGCTTGTTGCCCCTCCTGTGGTGTTGTGGTTCCGCTCTCCCCTCCCTGTTCATTGTCCCCTGTAGACAAGGTAGCTAACGACACCACCCACCAACACGCCACGGCTGGCTCCACCGCTTGGCTCTCTTTCCCCCAGTCTCTGATCTCTTTCCAGCCTCCCGCTTTCTTTCAGTCCCCCCCCCCTCTTCATTTCCTTCTTCTTTTCCTCACCATCCTCCCTCAGTCCGCGTCCTCTTGAGCTCTTTTACCTTTTTATTGGAATCTGGGTCCCAGGGAGCCCCTTTATCCCTCCCTCTCTTCTCACTTCTGCTTCCCGCTTCCCACCACCTGCCATGGGGACTGAAGATTTGCTGAAAGTAGTTCTTGGGGCCCTGCCAGGCACTTGGCTCCAAGCCGGGTGAAGATGCCAAAGCTTTAGGGCTCTACACTGCAGCCTGGCACAGGTTGGCTGCCCCTGCTGCCTTAGCAAGGCAGTCCGGAGGCACTCCAGGGGTTCAGAGGCTGCCCTGCCCTGAACCCCTTCTCTTACCCTCCTTTCTCATCCTCTCACTTCCTCAGCTCTAATCCCAGTCTACTCTAAGGCTGGCATGTGATGCCAGCCAGCTGGGTTTCTGGGTGTCACAGGACCCATCCCCATCCCCCTTGGGGCCTCCTACTCGGTGTCGTTAAGTGCTCTGCCTCTGTCATTGTCACAGGTGTGTTTTAAGTCATCTCCCCTCCTTCCTGTCCAGTCTCCCCTGGATCACAGAAGCTAACCTATTGTTTGTCAAGAGTTTGTCTTCCCAAGGCCTAGCTCCGCTCCTCCCAGGCCTGGTGGTGGAGGTTTGGGAGCAGGGCCCCTTTTTGTCATGGTCCCATCTGTCCCCACCTCCTCATCTTCTGACCAAGCCGTGTCTGTTTCTGCTTGCTTGGGTGAAGGGGCCATCTGTCCGTCTAGCCATCTGTCTTGTGTTGTGGAAAGGTTTGAGCGCCATTTGTCTGGGACATGAGGGTAAGGGGCAGAGAGGGAGCTCTCAAAGGTGTGACAAATGGATGAGGCCAGGGTGAGGGTGAGGGCCCAGGCTCCGGTTTCCATGGCAAGGAATATCCCTGCCCAGTGCCATCTCCGGAAGGTGGTAGGGAGCGGTGGGCGGGGCTTGGACAGGTAAGTGTCGGCTATCTGGTGACACACTTTTGTGGGAAATACCCTCTCCTAATGTCTGTTTCTCAGAAGGAGCACACACCTGATTGTCACCTTCCTAAAGGTGCACCTCAGACAGGGCACACGCGTGACAGTCACCTCAAATTCCCTCATGGGGTGGGGCAGGAGGAGGCACTGACGGCTGCCTGATTCCAAAGCATGTTCCAGAAAGGCAGCTGTATGTGGACATGACTCTGACAGACCCCCTCTGGAGCATACCCCTAGAGTCACCTTGCCAGGGAGACTGAGGTTCCACTAGTGACCCCCACCTTTGTCCAAGGTGGGAACAGAGGCTTTTGGAGTAAGGAGGAGGCAAGGGCTGGGCGGGGTTGGACTTCCTCTACAGTGTCTCATGAGTTTTCTCTCCAAGGGCCTCCAAGGAGAACGAGGCCTCACGGGCCTGACAGGAGACAAGGGGGAGCCGGTAAGAAGAGGTGGCCTGGGTTCTGGGAGGACAGATCAGGCCCTAAGGAGGCCACTGGAGGGAGGCTGGGAGGTGGATGCTTTCTTTTGGAACTCCTGGATGGCTCGGATTCCCTTGGTGTGTGTGTGTGTGTGTGTGTGTGTGTGTGTGTGTGTGTGTGTTCGTGTTTCCACACTTCTGAGGAGCTCAATCTCTACTTGTCCCAACTCCCCTGCTTGTCATGGGCCCCTCAGCCACAGCATTTAGGAGACTCCCTCTCCTCCCACACTCCTATCCCTCCCATCCTTTCCTCTAGTCAACTCTGGCACTCTGCTTAGCCTGGGGTCTCGCCCAAGGCTGGGGAGATGTTCCTGCCTTGCCCTCATGGCACCTGGGGCTTGGAGAAGGGGCCAAAGTTTGAGGGCAGGGGGTACCTACTTGATGGATGCTCTGGACATAGCCACTCCTGTCCAGGGAAGGAGACAGCACTGTGGGAGGCTTGATCCATCCTGTCTGCCTCTCTCTACAGGGTCCTCCAGGACAACCCGGCTACCCGGGTGCTATGGGCCCCCCAGGACTGCCTGTGAGTACAGAGACCTTGGCTCTTGGGGTGCTGGGGGCTCGGGCTGGTGGTAAGGATGGAGCCAGGCTGGGCATCCCTCGACAGGCCCCCTCCTCTCCAGGCATTTCAGCCCCTGCCTCTGCCAGCCTCACCCCCCCCTCACAGCAGTTCCCCACCCTCCCTGGGGACCCCTTAGTAGGTAGGTTGGCCCTGCCACTCTGCCTTAGGGCCAGAAAGCACTGAGTCTCAGACATCCCAACAATGGAGATCTGCCCCTGGGATGGGAATGGGCTGGAGTGACAGCCATCCCCAAGGGAGCTGCTAGGTAGGCATGTCCCAGCTTTCCCACCATGGCAGGGAGGGCCACAGTGGCCCAGGGCTCTTCTTCCCCGGCCATCCTTGGCGCCCTTAGCCTCCAAGTGCCCATGCCAGTCTGGGTGCCAGATGCAGCTCTCCACCCCTTGCATTAGCACTGAGAAGGGCAGGCTATTGGACTAATTCTGTTCTCCCTCCCCCCCCTCTCTCTCCCTACCACCCTCCCCCCACCTCTCTCTCTCTCATCAGGGCATCAAGGGAGAGCGAGGCTACGCAGGGCCTGCAGGAGAGAAGGGCGAGTTGGTGAGTCTGAGTTCTGAAGGGCTTCAAACAGCAGCCTCCTCCTCCCACCACCACTGGGGACTGGAGGTTTTCCTGGCAGCTGCTGAGGAGGAGCCCACGACCTTGCTGCCCCTGCCCCTGAGACTCCAGCTGCAGCCAGCTGGTGTCGGAGGCTGCACTGCCAGGAGCTCAGCAGGTTTCTTACAAACTGGTTGCCTGATGGGATGGGGAATGGCCTAGATGGCTGGCACAGCTCCTGCCAAAGTGGCTCCCCAGAGCACCAGGGACTCAGTTCCCAGCTCAGCCACCCTCCATGGGGCTCCCTGCAGAGCCAGGAGCTGGGGCCTGCCATGATTCACCCAGAGTCCTGTAGCCAATTAGAGAGTGAGTAGTAGAGTCTGGGCTGGAGGCCAGATCTATCTGGTAACAGACCTCAAACCTCAACTCTGACATCAGCTGAGCTGGTTCTAGAGTCTTACCTCCCTCCTTCCCACCAAGAAAAGTCACCAAGGCTTCAGTGGGAGACTGCAAAAGCCAGCATACTGCTAGTCAATAACAAAAATGGTGCCTGGGGCCCTTCTGAGGATTCTGCAATGAACTAGGCAGGCTCAGTAAGAGATGAGTAAACAGAGACAAATGTAAGAGAGACAGAGAGAGAGAGACAGAGACTAGCGACCCAGGAGCCTGTGCAGCAGGGAAAGAGCTGGAGCAGTGCACAGGATGCTGGGTAGACAGGTCAGGGAGGACATCATGGAGGAGGATGTAACATTTGAACTGAGATCTGAATGGAGGGAGGAGGGAATCCCATGGAGAAAGGCCATGGGGAAGGGACTACAGCAACTACAGAAGCAGTTTGAAGCCATGTAATAATTCTCCAGGACTTGAGGAGACCTAAAAAGAGTGGCCAATGGAGGGAATTTCAAGTGGGAAAGCCATGCAAAGGCCTTGAGCTACAAGTTGAGGGAACATTAGCCAGACTAGAAGTGAGGACAGGAAGAGCGGCTGGTGATAGATTTATAGGATGTCTCAAACCCTATCATGGGTGAGAAGTATATGCTTCATTTTAGTTGGCAGAGAGGAGCCATGGAAGGTTCTTGAGCAAAAGAGGGTGGCATAATCAGAGCTGTGCTTGAGAATGAAAGGTTGGCAGCTATTGGCTGTCTGGCAGGAGCGAGCCAAGAGGTGGCAGGGCTGGCTAGTGGACCCATAGCACAGACAGGGGGCAGCCGAGGGGAAGGGTAGAGGAGCCAGCCCACCCTCAGGGCTTCCCACTGCACACCCCTCCGAGGGACTGACTGTGCTCCTCTCATCCCAGGGCCCACCAGGCTCCGAAGGCCTCCCTGGTCCTGTAGGCCCAGCAGTGAGTAAAGGGGTGCTGGGGGAGGAGGGCTGAGGCGGGCCTGCTCTGGGGCCTGGGACAGGAAGATTGGGTTCCAACTCCATTCCTTATGGTGACAGGGGCCCCGAGGGGAGAGAGGACCCCAAGGAGCTTCCGGTGAGAAGGGTGACCAGGTGAGTGAGGCCTCCTGGTGGGGCATTAGAGCCTGTGGAGAGGGGGACATGCTGGGCACAGGGAGGGCCTGGGCCTGGGGGAACTGTCAGGGCTGCCTCGGCCTGTCACTCTTTCCATGTGGGCGGCCAGGCAGAGAGGGATGGCACAGCACACTGTCTCTTGCTTCTTCTTCCAGGGATTCCAAGGCCAGCCAGGCTTTCCAGGCCCACCGGTGAGTGGAAACACAAAGCCAACTCTGTGATGTGGTCTCATGGGGAGGGCAGGACTGGGAGAGAAAGGAAGAGGCTGGAAGAGCCGCCTGGGTGGCCAGGCCTTACTCCAGGAACTCAACCTGGACAGCAAGGCCTCCTGGGTGGGCCCAGCAAGGCCCAGCAGGCGTTTGTGGAAGATGATGTTTATTTCAGTGAACAACGGGAAAACATACACAGGAAGAAGAAAGGATGGGCTCCGGCCTCATGTTTGTTGTTGTTGTTTGTTTGTTTGTTTACATTTCCTACCTGCTTCTTTGTCAATCCAGGGTCCCCCGGGGTTCCCGGGCAAAGCGGGAGCACCTGGACCCCCTGGTCCTCAAGCAGAGAAGGTGAGCAAGACTCCAGGCGTTTGGCCCCAGCCACCCGTGTGAGCCATGCAGTGCCCGTGCCCTAGTTCCACTCCTAGCACTGGGCTATGTGGAATTCACAGACCTACTTCCTTGCCTCAAAGCCAGGCCCAACAACAACTAGGTCCTTTGAGCAGTCGGGCTCATAAAGGCAGGTAGAGTACAGGCCAAAGCAAAGCCTGGCTGACAGCTAAGCCCTTGCCATCTTGGTCTCCTCAGCAGGAAGCTAAGGGAGGGGGAACAGTGTCATTGAGACCAGAAATGTCTCACCGGAAGGTACCCTCTGGAAGGGGGCATCGACTTCCCTCCACAAGGCACTGGGACTTGTTCCCTGGCTGCTGGAGAGGCCGTGGTCCTTCCTTGCCTCCCCGCACAGTGCCCTTCAGCCATGAGTGGGCAGGATTGGCTGCTCCCTTCCCCAGCCTTCCTTGTGGAGGTTGGAGGCTGCAGCTCTTGCCCAGCTCAAGCTGGTCATTGCAGAGAATCCCCAAAGTTCTCCAACCTGATTCCCAGTGGGGCCGACATTGGCTGGGATTGTGCTGACCCCTCCTGGTAGCTAGTGACATTGCAGAGACCCCAGAACTGTCTCTCCTTTAGTGGGGACGGCTGATGCAGTCAGCCACCTCTCCCTATTGGATGCAGCAGCCTCTCTTCTCTTCCTCTCACCACCCTCTTCTTTCCCTCCCCAACCTTCCATGGCTCCCCAGTGACTGGAGCAGTGATTTTTAGTCATCTTCCACTCGTTTATCGAACTGGGAAACAGATATAAGTGAAGCTTCCTTGTCTAAGATAAGGACAGGGGCCTGTAGTGTCACCCTCTGGATCTCTACTGGTTCCCCCCAGCTTTGTATCTTTCCCACGACTTCCCCCCAGCACTCTGAGAAGTCTCTTTTCATAAAGTTCAGTGCAGTCAATCAAGCTCATCCCGCCTCCTGCCCCGCCCATCACTGGGGCCCAGAAAGCCTGGCCCAGCAGTCACAAGGCTGCTTTCTCTTCTCAAGCAGGCCTCTTCCTCCACCTTTCCTATCCCAGACATCCTGTGGAGCATCTGCTACCAGACCCCTGGCCATTGTTATCCCCCTGCTCTGGGTTCCCACAGCCCCCTTCCCCACACATTGCATTTACCATGGGCTATGTGGGCCTGTGGCCTGGAGGGGCAGGGAAATCCCTGGGGACAGGAACCACCCCACTTTCTCAACCTTGGGGCATCAAAACTAACACACATTGCATGCTGTTGTGTGGTGTACACTGAACATGTACCCCTGCTACCCATCACGTGGGTCAACCCAGGAAAAGTTGGACTAAAGAGGCTCTGCCCCTCCTCATGGAGCAGTGAGGAAAGGCACCTTGGTGGAGAGAACACATTGGGCCAGCTCGGCTTCCAGCTAGAAGCCAGGTGTTCTGACTTCTAGGCCCTTTAACTCAGGGCCTCATCTCCAAGGGCAGGACAAGGCCCCGCTGACTCTCTTGGGGGGGGGGGGTGCTGGTTTTAGGGAAGTGAAGGGATTCGAGGCCCATCAGGCTTACCTGGTTCCCCTGGACCACCAGGACCTCCTGGCATTCAGGTGAGCATGGGTCCTCAGCCTGGGAGGCAGGGTTTGTGTGCCTGGGTGCACTTGGGTAGAAGGGTTGGGGGCTGGGGGAGCGGGGGAATGGGGAGAGTCAAAGGCCTGGCTCAGCCCTCCCATGTTCTAGGCCCAGACTCAGTGGGCAGAAACAAGTCTTCTGTCTACAGGGGCCCGCTGGGCTGGATGGACTGGATGGGAAGGATGGCAAGCCTGGCCTGCGGGTAAGATGGGGGGTCAGGGTGGGCAGGAGCTCCTTTCCTTCCTTCCCTCTCCTGTAGGAAGTCCAGAAAAGGGTTTCATTCAGGCTAGCTTAGTCATCATAGTAGCCTTAGTCAGGTGAGATGGGCTGGCATCAGCAAAGGCAGGAGAGTGACAAGAATTCATTTATGGTCTAAGCCTTGGACAACGGGAAAAATTCAGCTGGGTTTTAGGAAGAGTCAGCTACAAACTGAGTAAAGCTTGGCTCCGTGGCTGAGTTATGCCAATATTAGGGCTTGAACTCAGGGCCTGGGTACTGTCCCTTAGCTTTTTTCAGATTCCAGACTGGGGCTCTACCACTTAAGCCACAGTTCTACTTCTAATTGGAAGATAATTGTGGCTAATTGGAGATGATTGTTTCCTGGATCTGCCTGCCCTGGCTGGCTTGGACCTGAGGTCCTCAGATCTCAGCCTCTTGAGTAGCTAGGATTTCGGGCAGGAGGCACCTGGCTCCTGGTCTGAGTTTTGCTGGGAAATCTGAAAATAATGGGTCCATAGTGAATGGCAGGACATCAAAGTCAGCTCCTTCCAGTACCAGAGGAAAGAGAGCCAGGCATGGAGAGGGCCTGGGTCACACAGCGCCTCAAGCGGGGGTGAGAGGCTGAGGTCGGATTTGGGTTCCCTTCCTCTGCCTGGCACAACAATTTCTCCACCGTACCAGGGTTTAGGGGGAAGTTGGTGAAGGGAAAACTCTCAATCCCGGCCTCTTTCCCTAGGGAGACCCCGGTCCTGCTGGCCCTCCTGGACTCATGGGACCCCCGGTAAGTTGAGCTTCAGGGGGGAGTCAGGAATGCTGAGGCCTCTCTCTGGAAAGCTCTAGAAGGCAGAGCATGTCCTCCAGGTCTTCCCCGTCTTCCCCCAGGCACATAGTGACAGATTGGTTCAGGTCACCTCACCTGAGGAGAGAGGTAGGGTACCTGACACCTTGCCTTTCTTTCCAGGGATTCAAAGGGAAGACAGGACACCCTGGCCTCCCTGGACCCAAGGTAGGGGGACTTCTGCAGAGTGGATTTTCCCTGAGGCCCTGTAGACTTGGCAGCGAAGCCTGGGTGGAGGTTCTACATGAGCCCTGGCTGTGACATCATCAGCCTCCTGGCACCACCAGGACCTGGAACTCTCATCTACAAGCCTCTGACCAAGGCTAGAGAGGTGGCAGAGCCCCTCGGATATGGGGTCAGTTTGGGTTGGGGAGGATGGTAACTAAGCCTTAACCACCCCTTTCTCTTCTAGGGTGACTGTGGCAAACCAGGTCCCCCTGGCAGCAGTGGCCGGCCAGGAGCAGAGGTGAGAGCAGGATCTCTGCAACACTGACGTTAGATGGCTTTGGGCTCTGTGGAATCTGGTATAGCCACTTACTTCCTCTTTGCGGCAAAGTGGCTGCTTTCCCTCTTCCTAGCCTTCTGAGAAGTTCTCCCCATTTTCCACATCTTGAACCTCTTCCCTCTTAAGAATTATAACCGATTCCTTCTCCAGGGGCTGCTGTGTCACCCACCTAAAACACACAACCTGGCCTTCTCAAGCTCCAGGAAGCTTAGGTCTGAAGGCCAGTACCCAGCCCCGCTTCTCCATCCACCGGTATCTTCTGATTGGAGACAGCCCTCTCCTGCCTAGCAGCTTTGTGTCACTCATAAGTCTGTTTCTGTGTTCTCCCTTCCTTTTCTCTTGTTCCTGCAGGGTGAGCCTGGAGCCATGGGACCCCAGGGACGACCTGGCCCTCCTGGCCATGTTGTAAGTGATACTGTTTTTATCTCTGCCTTTGAGCAAGTGAGGATTCTGGGGTGGTTGGGCCAGCTGGTGGCGGCCTGACCATGGGATCTGTGCTCATCATGCCGAGTTACAGAGTGTTCCTGCTCACCTGATTGACCACCTCATTGTTTTCTGGGTACATTCTAAGTCCCTTGTCAGATGATGGTCTTTCAGTGGATCAATAAATAATTAAGCACTTGCTCAATTATTGTGCCAAACTTTGGAACAACAGCAGTGAGATGGGCAAGACCTGGGATCTCATGGCATTTTCCAGCAATCACGACAAATACATGAACTGGAAAGCACTGGGCTGTGATATGATGTCACAAGGGACAGGGAGGAGAAAAACCTTGCTGGACAATTGAGACATAGAAGAGAGCAATCTCAGGAGACAGTGGGAGGCTCTAGAATGGTCAGTAGAGCTATAGAGCCAAAGGCAGAAGCAGGAACCCCAAGGATGTCAGGGTGGCTGGCGAGCTTGAGGGAGGGTCCAGTGGGACTCTGAAAGCTGAGCTTCGAGGAGAGGAGGAGGCTCACAGACCTGGCTGGAGCCTGGAGTAGGTATGCTCAGGGATGAGTGGGTGGGTGGAGAAGAGCTGGAGGGCTAGGGTCTGGAGCTGGGTTATGCTTGAAGGTAAAAGGCTTGCTGGGACCTGAATTGGGACAGGAGTAGGGCAGAGGGTAGAAAGAGGTGCTAAAGGTGGTGCCTGTGTTTGGCCTGGCAACTGGGTAAGTAGGTGGGTGTTTACTGAGATAGGGTGACCTGGAGAAGACTCTTATTAAGCAACAACAATTTTCCCATCTGTGGCACACAAGACTGCCAATTGGTTCCCTTGATCAGTGTGACAGCTCCCGGAAAGCGAGCACGCTGCCATTCGATCGCAGCCTGCTCCTGGCCGGCTCTATGATTTCTAGGAGGATTTGGGTAATCTTTTTTTTTTTTTTTGCCAGTCCTGGGCCTTGAACTCAGGGCCTGAGCACTGTCCTTGGACTTTCTCAAGGCTAGAGCTCTACCACTTGAGCCTCAGCACCACTTCCGGCTTTTTTCTATGTATGTGGGATACCGAGGAATCGAACCTGGGTTCTTCATGCATGCTACACAAGCACTCTACCACTATGCCAAACTCCCAGCCCTGATTTGGGTAATCTTAAAAAATAATTAGTAATACCAGGGGCTGGTGGCTCATGCTTGTAATCCTAGCTACTTGAGAAGCTGAGGTTTGAGGACTGTGGTTCAAAGCAAGACTGAGCAGAAAAAGTCCATTGCTCTTATCTCCAATTAACTATCAAAAAGACAAAAGTGGAAATGTGGTTCAAACCTAGTAGAATAATACTAGGCTTGTGTGGAAAAGCTAAGAGTGCAAGGCCCTGAGTTCAAGCCCCCATACTGGCACAAAAAGAAAACAAACAATAACAACCACCATCACAACAACAGCAAAAAACAGTTCATGACCCAAAAAAGGAAGATTCCTACAGGGGTGTGAGACAGTAGAGAACACGCTGGTTCTATTATTATTATTATTATTATTATTATTATTATTATTATTATTGGTATTGTAGAGTTGATATACAGAGTGGTTATAGGTATATGAGTCAGGTAGTAAGTGCAATTCTTTTTGAACCATGTCTCCCCTTCCATTGCTGTCTCCTGGTTTTTCGCTCCCATCTCCACCTACATGATGTACCGTTCATGTTCCAGAGTGTCTAGAGAGTACCACTGAGGCCAAAGGAGGATATGAATAGGAATGGTTGACAAAGGCTCAGTAGCTATGTGCATTTGGTCACTGGATATAAAATAATATTCTGTTCTTTCTCTTACTGCCTCTCTATCCAGCCCAGGACTACTTCTGTGTGATTGTCCATCACAAGAATCTTAGATAGTAGAACACAGACCATGGCTTCTAGAACTTTCCATTGGGGACTAGTGAAGGGAAGAGCCCTGACGGAGAACTGAGGGCCCTTGGGTACCTAAGAAGGTGCCACTTTGACTAGGGAGAAGACATTTGAGATGTGCAAGGATGTTGGCCATCAGTAACGGGGCATGGGGGAACACTCCTGGAGGTTAGAGCTCACTGAGCAGGGCACCAGTGGACTGGAGAGAGTGCCCTGGTGCTCGGCTGCAGAGCTTCTCCCTGTGGATATTGGGGGTGGTGCTGAGCCCTGACTTTCCCTCTCCCATGGGCTGCTGGCAGGATAGTCTCTGAAGTCTCAGGAGATGCCTAGAGATGTGGCTGCTACTCAGTCACCTTGCCTGTGCTCTCTGCCCTTGGCCTCTGGGCTGTGGCTTCTATAAAATCCTCTCACAGCCCCAGGTATGCCATTAAGCCGGCACTGGGCAGGATGGTAGGAGGCTTGGGGCCCCATGTCTGTGCTCTGGACCTAGCCCTGTGAGAAGCTCACATGTAGGAGCTGAGGAAAAGGAGGGATTTCAGGAAGAAACTAAGAACTGATATCTAAGGAAGAAAATAGGGCTGGTCCAGCTGCCAGCCCCGCACCTCGGGGGGTTCTTACCATTCACTTCCCATAGCCCTGACTCCCCCTTTCTTTAGGGACCACCGGGGCCTCCCGGTCAGCCAGGTCCAGCTGGGATCTCTGCCTTGGTGAGTGACATTCTCCCCTGGGTCCTCCCCTGCTGTGAACTCCTCCAAGGGGAAGCTAGAAGGACAGAGGACAACTTGTCACCAGCCTCTCACCCCTTTCTGGGATGTGGCAGAGGTCTCAGGAGATGGCTGGAGTCACACAAGGGGCTGTTCGCTTCGGGCTTTGCGGTATTCGTCACGCCTCCATCATCACTCTTTCCTATTCTCTAGGGACTGAAAGGAGACCGGGGAGCCCCTGGAGAAAGGGGCCTGGCTGGTCTCCCAGGCCAGCCTGGTACACCTGGACACCCTGGCCCCCCGGTAAGCACAGTTGGGGGGAGGGGTGCTGCACTGGACTCCTGGGACTGGAGTACAGCAGGTTAGCCGTATGGAGCTTGGGCCTGGGGACCACATACGGATCCCCACACACTGGCCAGCAGGTCCTGTGCCTCTGGTGACCACTGCCATCCTGATGCAGGGCCCCACTAGGTGTCAGGCAGAGGAGAGCTGGTCCCAGTGTTGCCCCTGCCTCATGGGAACTTGTCAGTAAAGGCATGAGAAATGCTATGCCTGTCCTGTGCCTCTCCCAGCTCTTCAGAAGTCAGCACTTAAGCAGTGCTGTGTTAGCTGACCATGTGCTGCGTGGTGAGCGAAACACCTGCCATGTACCTTGTTTCCATCTCTACTGCAGCCCCGCTTAGTAGGTTTGGTTGACTCTCCTTTACAGATGAGGAAGCTGGAGCTCAGCAAGGCTATGCAGGTTGTTCAGAGTCACACAGTAAGAGTACTGTGACTCCATCTCCAGCCAAGAACTTGAATAGCTTAGCTGGTCCACACAACTATTGTCCTGATAGGTCCAGGTGCCTGCAGCTCACGCCTGTAATCCTAGCTACTCAGAAGGCTGAGATCCGAGGATTGTGGCTCAAAGCAGGAAAATGTCTGTGAGATTCTTATCTCCATTTAGTCACCAAAAAGCTGGTGTGGCCTTATAGCTCAAGTGGTAGAGCACTAACCTTAAGTGAAAAAGCTAAGGATGACAACGAGGCCCTGAGTTCAAGGCCCAATTCACACACACACACACACACACACACACACACACACACACACACGCGTGTGCAGACAGGTGAACCACTGCTGAACAAAAAGCCTCCTGGGAAAACCGAGGAGGGCACCCAGTTCTCTAAGTCCCAGTGGGAGACTTTCTACCCAGCAGCCTGTCTTTCATGGAGGAGCAGAAGTGGCCCCGGGGCTGGTAGCTTGAAATAGGGTGGACAACTCCAATTAGGTGGGCGCATTCAGTGGGCCCATTTGCCAGATCTACCCACTGAGACTGCTTCACAGGGGCACCTGCCACAGGTCTGCCTGGCCCCACCTCTCTCCCTGCCTGCAAGCTCAGGAACCTCGGGACCCCTGGAATTATCTCCCATTGCCCTGCAATCCCCAATTCCCACAGGAAGGGGCTGGACTGGAGAGGCAGCCTCTCCCATCATGTCCTGGGCAGGGAACTGGCCCAGGCCCGTGCTGGTCAGTCTCACTGAGGATAGAGGTGTGGGGAATCTCAAGCAAAGAGACACAATCTGATTCTCCTCTGCAGAGATTGGATGGAGGCAGCCAGGAGCTGTCAGTGTGGGCTCTGGGACCAGGCTAGAGAGTTGGGGAAGGGGGCTGCAGGTTCAGGTTCTCAGTGGAATAAGGGGATTGGGCAAGGTTGGTAGGCCTGACCTGTGAGGTCAGCCTAGATGAGAGCTCATCACATCTCTTCTCTTCAGGGGGAACCTGGCGTGGATGGTGCAGCCGGCAAAGAGGTACCATTGCCTGGAATCCTTTTCCCTTGGGGAGACTCCTCCTTCCTCCTCTCCTTGCATCCCCCCCCACCCCACCCACTCCACCTGTCCTGCATTGGTGAGCTCAATCAATCTCAGTTTGAAAATATCCAGAAAAAAATTACACTAATACTGAATACATGCAAACTTTTTTCTTGTCATTATCTCCTATACAATACAGTATCACTACTTGTATAGCATTCCTACTGTATTAGATATTATAGAAAACCCAGAGACGATTTCAGTTGTACAGGGAAATGTGTGTTGATGATGAGTGGATACCGTATTGTCTTATAAAAGGGACTTGGAGCAGGTACGGGGTTTGGTTGTCATAGGGTCCTGAGATCAAGGCCTGTGGATAACTGGTCCTCTTGTTGCTTCAAGGATAGGAACTGAAAATTAGGAGACACCCATGGCAATGTGACTTGTTTTAGTCCCCGTTTTCTTTGGTTTGTCAGAACTGCTCTGAAACAGAGTAATGATAACAAAGTCTACACATGTATTACCTGGGTGCCAGCTCCTCCCTGACCCTCCACTGCTCCAGACTGGTGCTCTCATCTGCTCCTCCCTGACCCTCTCCTCCTCCTCCTCCTCCTCCTCCTCCTCCTCTTCCTTTTCCTCTTCCTATTGTGCCCCCATCCAGCTGTCTGAGAGGCCCCCTTCCTTCCTCACACACTGCCTAGCAGGGCATGTCCTGGGGTCCCAGGACTGGGGAGAGTGGTCTTCTCTAACTCTTGAAACTATGGCCCATACTTGACCTCTGATTTTTGCTTTCTTCTAGGGTCCCCCTGGAAAACAGGGAGTCTATGGACCACCTGGTCCGAAGGTGAGTGGGTGCTGGCTGGGGTTTGAAGACGAAGTTCCCATGAATTGGTAGAGCCCAGCTCCAACCTATTGCTTTCGCCTCACAGGAGACTCAGGGAGGCCAGAGCAGGGAGAAAGGGGCCATGAAGCGGGGTGCTGGTGGCTCACTCCTGTAGTTCTAGCTTCTCAGGAGGCTGAGATCTGAGGATCACGGTTCAAAGCCTGCTCGAGCAGGAAAGTCTGTGAGACTCTTCTTTCCTTTCTCTTCCAGCAAAATGCTGCAAGTTGGAGGTGTGACAAGTGGTAGAGCACAAGCCTTGAGCAAAAAAAAAAAAAAAAAAAGCCAAGTGAGAGTGTAAAGTCACGATTTCAAGTCCTAGTACCAACACTCACACACACACACACACATTCAAAGCGGCCTTGGAACCAGGGTGTTTTTAACCCCAGGCCCAAATTCCAGGAGTTCCATATCTTGCTACTGGCTTATATTTGCCAAAGAGATATGGTTCTGGGCACTGAAAAGAGGTTATATAGTTTGGACATAGCACAGCACTTCAGCCCATCTTCAGCTGTCTTGAGGGTACAGACCATACGCTGTGCTTAATAAGCTTCTTTTCTGCCAAGAGTCATTTGGATATTGTAACATCATTCCTGGACCATACAAAATTATCAATGCAGACAGACAGGCTTCAAGAAGCTATGGAGAAGCATAAATGCCTGTCCTGTCACGTACCAAAGGATTTCGCAGGCTTTATGCAGGTCAAGGGCCAGATGTTCCCACCTCTGGCTTAAATAGGCCAGGAACTGAGGGAAGGAAGTAAAAAGTGTATTCATGCTAATAGAGTTCCAGCCATAGGTTGGGCACCTGACCGACCATCATATAAGTCCTTGTTTTATCAAGGACTTTGAATTGTTATGGTAAGGATATGGCCAAGCTAAACAGTTATCTTGTTTGGTGGGTAGCCTGTCCTGAGAAAACTATATTGTTCCTTAGAAGTAGTTTTGGTCTCCATAAAGGTATTATTATGGATTAGTGACAAGCCCTTGCCTTTGTTCCTTAGAAGTTGTTTTGGTCTCCATAAAGATATGGATTCGTAACAAGTCCTGCCCTTCCCAGATTCCAACGTGATTCAGAGTGCCGAAAGCAAAGTCATATACAATACATGCCAAGCCTCCTCCCCCCCTTACCCTCCCCCTTACCTTCCCCACCCCATGTTGAGTTTCTTAATGGGCACATGTAAAGTAGTCAGCACTTGTCAGCAAAAGCAGCTTTGTTCCAGGGAGGACTTGGCCCTCTATTCACTGGACCATTTCTGGTTCTTAGCTGTGATGGGCTGTGATTAGAGGAACAGAAGTCTGTTTTTATTCCCCACGTATTGCTAGCTCTTGGGGGCTCTAGCCCTCTTGCCTGGCCTGGGGTAAGCAGAGCTTGGTGCAGTCCAGCCACACCAACACTGGATTTTACAGAAGACTGGAAGAGGTATTGTGGGGTCTAGGGAGGAGACTCAGCCCCACCAGGTGTAAGGACAGGAGATGGCTTTTCAACACATTGGGAAGAAGGGTTGGGGGCATTACAAGCAGGAAGAGCCAAGATGGCAGACTCAGAGAGAATGATGGCTGGTACAGAACACCAGGTATAGAACCCAACAAGAAGGGCCCTCCTTATCTGGCCTTCATACTGAGGGCAGGTGGGAGCTTTATCAGCAGGGAGTAGTGCCATCCAATTGTCTTCTAGAAGGACTGCTCTGGGGGCAGTGAGATGGGGGTGTTATGACCTGTGAGAATCCTCTGGAACACAGAGGAGGGGTAGTGGGTCACTACTACACTGTCGTGTGGACTTGATGACACTTGGTAATGCTGGGCCATGTGACCTGCCGTCCCTGTAGGGTGATCCAGGACCTGCAGGACAGAAGGGCCAGGCTGGAGAGAAAGGGAGATCTGGCATGCCTGGCGGGCCTGGCAAGAGTGGTTCTATGGGTCCAGTTGGGCCACCAGGTCCTGCAGGAGAGAGAGGCCACCCTGGGTCTCCTGGGCCGGCAGGGAGCCCTGGCTTGCCTGGTATGCCCGGCTCCATGGTAAGTAGAGACTGGCTCACATGGGCACCACCCCAGTGCAGGCACATAGGCTAGATGCTCCTGTTGATGCTGCAGGAGAGGTCATGGCTTCTGTTTAGGGGACTCTGCTGGGGTAGGGGGCAGGGGCAGGCTGCTTACAGATTCCTCTCAGCAACCTTCAGAGCCTCCGCACAGAATGGTTTATACCCCTGCAGGGTGGGTAGGACTCAGGACAAAAGGCGTGTGGG
Source organism: Megascapheus bottae (assembly GCF_031878675.1). Taxonomy (NCBI): domain Eukaryota; kingdom Metazoa; phylum Chordata; class Mammalia; order Rodentia; family Geomyidae; genus Megascapheus; species Megascapheus bottae. The sequence goes on from NC_143514.1 coordinate 65,571,289, forward strand.
AGGCACCTGGAACATTTCCAGTCTATTCCCCCAGGGGGATGGCATAACTGAGGCCAGGTTTTCTCCTCTTTCCTCAGGGAGACATGGTGAATTATGATGAAATCAAGAGATACATCAGACAAGAGATCATTAAAATGTTTGATGGTAATTGGCAGCCAGCTGGGAGCAGTGGGCACCTCTTAGCCTTCCCAGTCACTTCTCACCCAGCCCTGGCCTCCCTTTCTAAAAGCCTCTGTGTCCCTCTGCCCCTTTGCCCTCCACATTTACCGACAGGCGAGAGACAGGTGTTATATGCCACTATCCAATAGGCCTTCCTTGTTACCTGCTCTGCTCCATGATAAAATGATTTCCTCCTGCCCTTCCTGAGTCCCTACTTGAGCAAAGAAAAACTGATTTCAAATGAGCCCGAGTGGAGTAAGCTCTAAGTGGAAGGCACAACACTAATGTAAGGTAGCTGCTGGGGGCAACATGGACCCTGTCCTAGAGGGGCTGGGCATCCTGACTGGAAAGGACACATATCTGAACTTCCTTCTGAAGCTGGTGGCGAACCACTGAAGGGGGTTAGGGATGAGAGATACTAAAAGGAGATGTGAGTGTCTGAAAGATCTCCAGAGAAAAGCAATGTGGAAGTTAGATGCAGGTGGGCTGCCTAGAATCCTAGGTACAGGAGGCTGAGATCTGAGGACTGGGATTCGAAGCCAAACCAGGCAGGAAAGTCCAGGATACTCTTACTTCCAATTAAACACACACACCACACATACACACATACATATATACTAAGCCAGAATTAGAGCTGTGGCTCAAGTGGTAGAGTGCTAGCCTTGAGGAAAAGCTCAGGGACTGTGCCCAGACCCGGAGGCACAGGACACTGCTTAGCTAAGTGATTGACCCCCACGTTCCTCGGCCTCATGTCCCTTGGAAAGAAGACTGCTCCATGCTGGTGGCTTACCGGCAGCACCTAACATTGTGAGTCCCTGGGCTCCCTGTGACCTGTCCTTGTCCTTACAGAGAGGATGGCTTACTATACCTCCAGGATGCAGTTCCCCATGGAGGTGGCGGCAGCGCCTGGCCGGCCAGGGCCCCCAGGCAAGGATGGGGCTCCAGGCCGGCCAGGTGCTCCAGGCTCACCGGGGCTCCCTGGTCAGATTGGCAGAGAAGGACGTCAAGGCTTACCAGGAATGAGAGGTAGCTCCATCCTCTAGTGTCCAAGGTGGGGTTGGCCTGAGTCTTGCATGAAGCCTGTTGTGAGTCTGGCATTTGTGGGTGTGTTTGCAAGCAACATGACTAGCTATGTCATTGTTCTGCTCAGGGATAAGACCTCTTATTTTCTTTTGTCCCAGGATTGCCTGGTACCAAAGGTGAAAAGGGAGACATCGGTGTTGGCATTGCAGGAGAAAACGGTCTCCCTGGCCCCCCAGGTAAGAAACTGGGCTAGCATGATGTAGTGGGCGAGAGCTGCACACAACAGGGGCCAAGTCCCCAAGTGGAATGCTTGGCACCCTACTGGGCGCATAGTGTCGAAGAGTTCACTTAAACCATCAGGGATAACTTTGTGTGTGTGCGTACATGTGTACTAGAGCTTGAATTCAGGGATAACTGTGTGTGTGTGTGTGTGTGTGTGTACTAGAGCTTGAATTCAGGGATAACTGTGTGTGTGTGTGTGTGTACTAGAGCTTGAATTCAGGGATAACTCTGTGTGTGTGTGTGTGTGTGTGTGTGTGTGTGTGTGTGTGTACTAGAGCTTGAATTCAGGGATAACTGTGTGTGTGTGTGTGTGTGTGTGTGTGTGTACTAGAGCTTGAATTCAGGGATAACTCGTGTGTGTGTGTGTGTGTGTGTGTGTGTGTGTACTAGAGCTTGAATTCAGGGATAACTGTGTGTGTGTGTGTGTGTGTGTGTGTGTGTGTGTGTACTAGAGCTTGAATTCAGGGATAACTCGTGTGTGTGTGTGTGTACGTGTGCTAAAGCTGGGTGCTGTTCTTAAGTGTTTCTGCTCAAGGCTAGCACTCTATCACTTGAGTCATGGCTCCACTTCTGGTGTTCTAGTGGTTAATTGGAGATAAGAGTCTCATGGACTTTTGTGCCTAGGCTGGCTTTGAACATTCCTCTTCAGATCTCAGCCTCTTAGTAGCTAGGATTACAGACATGGATTCCCAATGCCTAGCTCTGGGTCACTCTTCAAGATGTGTGAGTGGTTATGGAGCCTGAAAGACAGTGGCTGAAGCCTGTTCCAGTCTCTGTGAACCACGTTCATTACTGACCTGATGTGTAGCTCTGAGCTTGCGTCCTCACTACAAAGTTAGAGAAGAGTTCTTTCCTCAGGAAATTGTTCTGTGGCTTCCAGAACTAATACAGAAAAGCCCGTGCCTGGCACATAGAAGCTGTCAATGACACTGTCCTTGTTAGGTCAGTGTAAGTGTCAGACCAGAGCTGATGAAGACGTGTGGTAGCCTAAGAAATAGGCATCTGACGGATCCATTACTTGCCATGATCACTGTTCCATCTTTTCTTGCTAATCTGGGTCTCCTGATTTGCCTTCCGTAACTCTTTCCTCCCAGGTCCCCAAGGGCCCCCGGGATATGGCAAGATGGGTGCAACAGGGCCAATGGGTCAGCAAGGCATTCCTGGCATCCCTGGCCCTCCGGGGCCCACAGGCCAGCCAGGGAAGGCTGGCCACTGCAACCCCTCAGACTGCTTTGGAGCCATGCCCATGGAACAGCAATATCCACCCATGCAAAACATGAAGGGGCCTTTTGGCTGAAACTGCCACCTGCTGTGAGTCAAAGTACTCCACGGGGGATAAATGGCCTCGGCTTACAGGACTCTGGGATGGGTAGTGAATGTTTGTGCTGTTGATATTGTCATTGTTGTTTGTTGCTGTTAATATTTTTTTAAACAATAAAGAAACAAAACTGTCTGCAATCCCACATCCAGTGGGGTTCTCTGGTGCTGGAGCCAAATCTCCCTGTTCTCCTTTTTCCCATTCGGTTCCAGAATCACAAAGGGACATCACAAAAGAGACCCCACTCCCAGCTCATAAGAGCCCCTCCATTTGTTTATCTAAGGAAGCCAGGGCTGGGAGCCCCACCACACTGTGCCCACCCTTTCCACTTCCTGTGACCCAGCGCGGATCCAACTCGTACCTTGGGAGATCCCACCTGGTCTTCAGGTGTGTTCACCCACCTAGAAGCCACTCCAAGCACTCTGGCTCTTCTCAATGCGCCAGTAAACTTGCAACTAGAAAACCTGTGCAAACTGGAGGAAAGATAGGCTCTGGCCCCTGTGCAGGGAACCTGGGAATGCTTCCCTGGGAAATGGGATGGAACCTCACACCTGTCCTGATGCCTGGCTCCATGAGCTATGCTTCAGCTGCGAGCAGCGACTCCCTGAACCACAAATGGTATCTCTTATTCAAACATGCATGGCCTTCAGAAATAGCCCTGTTGGATCTGTGAGATGGGGTCATGAGCAGCAAGGATCTAAGGCTGTGGTTCTCAAAGCCCCCTGCAAGTTTGGTGATCCCCCCTCAGTCTGTATGTATCAGTATGTAAAGAGGACAAGAGGAGGAAGAAAAAGGGAATTTGAACATTACAGGAACATTCTGTTGCAAGTTTCTGCCTCTCCTTTTCAGATCACTTCTCCTGATGGGCTGGCTGGCCTGTTAGAAAGCAACAGGGTACATCTAGGAAGGAGACTTCCACAGAAAGGCTTTTTACTGGCTCCAGCCTTCTGGAAGGTTTATTCAAGTTGGATAAACTTCAAAGGGATCACAGAGAAGGCTCAGAAATACACTCCAAGTCTAGATGTTTATCTGAACTGCCGAAGCCTTCAAGCCGCTGTCAAATCTCCGCAGAGCTGATGTTTGCAGTACATTTCTGAGCATTCCCTTCTTCGGTTGGGCATTAGCCTATGGTTGGTTTAGAACCTTTGCCCTGTTTTTCTTTATCCTGCCAGGGGCAGAGGTATGCCAGTGCACAGAGAATGAAATGCAGCCAGCTCCTGGGCATGCCTGAGTGCCTCCCATGCTGTTTTTAGATACAAAAGGAGTCAATTCTTGTTTCATCTCTCACCAGCAATTCTCAGTTAACCCTGCTTCTAACAGAAAACATTAAAAAGCAAATACATCATCTTAGTATTGAAGTAGCAGCCAGATTTGGGGGCAGTGGATAAGGACAGATGTTAAAACACTCCCACTGGAAGGCCAGCTTCCACTCTCAGCCCAGGCTGCAAGGCAGATGATGATAGACTTCGTGATTAGGAGCCTGTTGGCGTGAATAGGAAGAAAAATGAGGGCCAGCTGTTGAATGGAGCAGAGTTGAGTCAGAAGGCCAGAAGGGAAAATTGCCATGAGCCAATATCAAACTCATCCCCTTTTCCAGGGTCCCTGGGGAACAGATCCTTATAGAGTAAATGATGTTTCCTTCACGTTGCTTCCAGAGTCCAATTCATGTTACTCTTTGGGGATTCTACAACAGAATAGGTTTAAGCTTTCATCATTGGAGTGCTTGTCTCCCTGGAGTTTGAAATTGTGCAGTATTTTCTTGGACCATGAAGAACCAGATGGGAAGCTGAATTTTATAGTCTCTTCTTCTTCCAGGGTCAGCAAAAAAAAATTATATATATATATATATATGTATATATATTAAATCTGTGGGTCCTGCGTATCAGTTCAGGAGCTGGGTAAGCTGAAGAAAAAAGGAGGAGCACTTGCCTTCTGATTCTCTTAGGCAGCCCCTTCACATTCCCATCCATTATTCTTCTGTTTTCATTTTTTAAAGTGGATTCCAGGCTTTTAAGGCAACACGGGCAGCATTCAGATTGACAAGAATCTAACATGATGAGTCTATTTCCTCTTCCTATTTTGTGCCCGGAGCTGTACTAGGCTCTGGGGAATCCTGAGGCAAACTAGACAGATAAGTCTGGTGTGGGAGGGAGACAGTTAAGCAATCAGTATAAAGTGGGGTGCTGTGACAGTATAAGGCACTAGGGGAATGCATCTTTGAGGGGGATCCTGATGTGTTTAGACAAAGAAATGGATCCAGGCAGAGGGGACAGCATGTGCTAAGGTCCAGAGATGGTTGGGCACAGCAAGCGTTGGGGTGGGACGCAGGCTACTGTAGTTGGATTGCTGAGCATGGTACTAATGGGTTTACACAGAGTTTTGTCTAGTAGGGAGTTTGCGGGTGGCAGTATGGAGAATGGACAGGAGGGTGCTTAATTTGAGAAGCCATCTGCCCAGAAAGAATGGAAAAAAGTGCTGTGAGCTGGTGGGTCTCGCCTATAATTCTAGCTACTTAGGAGGCTGAGATCTAAGGATCCCAGTTTGACGTCAGCTCAGGCAGGAAAGTCCATGAGATTCTTACCTCTAACTAACTAGCAAAAAAGTCAGAAGTGGAGCTGTGCCTCAAGTGATGAGTGCCCACCCGAAATGAAAAGCTGAGGGACAGTTCCTAGGCCCTAGCATTAAAAACAAACAAAAAAACAGAAGAAAGGTTGTTGCATATTTATTCTGTAAAGACTCCTTCTGTCCCACACATCCAAATTTTATGTCTTTTGGAATTTAAATCGTTTTTGTCCTTATTTCCTTGGTCACCACAATTCAACAGATACCAATTAGATTTTCTTCACATGTGGCCTGTTAACCCCTTACAAGCCTTAACAAAAAAATGTCCTGGGTAATTTATAAGAATGGAATATATCAATGTATTCTTTGTAATTCCCTAATGGAAGGGTAGTTGACCAAACTGCCACATCTGCTGTTCTCATTCTTTGGTTGGTTCTATGGAAAGCTGCAAATCACTTTCCACAAACACCCACTATAATCTCAATTCCAGAACTAGATCTAGTTGGAATCAAAGAGAATTAATTCCATAATAATTAGGTGGATGTTGGCATTCCTTCTCAGAAAGTCATACAGGAGCTTGGCACCCAGCCAGGAGGCCTGAGGGAAAATTACTTTTCACTGGCTGGCCCTTCCATGATCAACTTCAGCCTTACCTCTGATGATGGGTCAACAATGGTGTTTTTATGAGCTCTGGGAAGAAAATACTTGATGCTCTCCAAAGGGTTGAATCCAACTTTCCCCCTTTTGGCTAAAACTGAAACAATAATAGGAATATCCCCACCCTCCTCTATCTGCCTCAAGTAGTTGAGGTTTTGAGAAGTGAGTGGATTGTTTTTAGTGTCTCTTTTAGCTTCCTCCAAAATAAACACACCTGGATCTCTGAGACATAGCCTATAGGTTGGCTTTGGTTGGTGTCTGACTGCCTCCCTCCCAAAAAAATTGTGAAGATATGCAACAGCTAAGCCTTAGGCTGGGACAGAGGTGAGCTGGGGAAAGAATTCTCATAAGCAATGAGTCCTTAACACCCAGAACAGCCTGGTAAGTATGGGAACTCAATAGACTGACGTGTTTGTAGAATGAGTGTGCTGTCACATGGCCTGTTTATAGGCCAGGTGTTGCCATTCTTTCTGGGTAAACATCCCCTTGACCTTTAGCCCCATACTTCAGAACTTCTTCCCTTTTAAGATTTTGCAACTGAATTCCAGCAATATTTCTTAGGTTGTAGGGCTATAAAGGTGAGAAGAATATACCGGAACAGGGGCTTAGAGGTGGATCTAGACACCCCAACGGGTAAACCAAAGCAAGATAAAACCTTGACATTTCTGCCTTCATTTCTTCTCTATCTCCTTTTATTACCTTAAACTCCATTCCTGGTCTACTCTGCACGTAAGCATGTTAATCATTTAAGGAATGCTTATCTGAAGCTGGTAATCCTTCGCCTTCAAGGTTGAAAGCACCAAGATATTTTCAAGTTTGTAGGGATATCATTAATAGACTGACAACTACCAGATTAAAAAAAAAAGTTGGTCCTGGGGCTTGAACTCAGGGCCTGAGCATTCACTGTCCTTGGGTTGTTTCTGCGCAAGGCTAGTGCTCTACCACTTCGAGCCACAGTTCCACTTCTGGTTTTGAATGATTAATTGGAGATAAAAAATCTCACAAGGACTTTTCTACTCAGGCTGGACTCGAACCTCAATCCTCAGATTGCAGCCTCCTAAGTAGCTAGGGTTACAAGCATGAGTCACCAGTGCCTAGCTTCAGCATTTTTTGTTTTGTTTTGAAGATCTTATGTATTTCAGGCTGACCTCAAACCCTCAATCTTCCTGTCTCAGCCTCCTCACTGCTGGGGATTACAGGCTGTGACATTATACCTAGAATGACTTTGAGTTTCCCAATCCAGACCACCAGAGCAGTACCTACAAGTATCATATCACTGTCCTAAACCTAAAGAAGAGTCCAGCTGTTGACCTAAAGAACTCCATCTTGCTTTTCTGCCTTGTTTCTGTTAGTCACGCAGTCCTACAGGCACCTCAGGAACCAAGAACAACAGGTCTGATGGATAAACATTTGTAACAAGCCAAAACAATCCCTAAGAAAGTCATTTATCCTGGGATAAAAATCAGCCACAGACCACAATTTGACCAGGCCTGTTTAATGAAGGACAATTCTTGCCATTTGTTCCTCTCTTATATAACCCTTCAAAACTGTTGTTCCTCAAAAGCAAGACTGAGGACCCTTCCAGAGTGGCCATACTGAATAGCTTCCTGTATCCACTATCACTTCTTTTCTGTTTTGTCTTTTGTATATGGTTGACTAGACTTAGTCTGTGAACAATTCCCCAGAATCAGGCCTCTGGCTGAGGACTCTTGTAACAATGCAACCAACTATTAAGTACTGAGAGTAGTTAAAATGGTATGAAATTGGGGTCACATCTTAAGACTCTCCTTTTCTTTTTTTTTGAGACAAGAATTTCACTATGCAGCTCAAGCTGTCTTTGAACTATAAATCCTCCTACTTTAGCCTTCCAAGTGCTGGGATTACAGGCATGTGCTACCATGCCCAGCTCTTTTCAATATTAAATCATTTAGCTTCTTTCAGCCCAGTTCATTATAAATGGGTAACAGTATTTATCTCAACACTATGGTGAAAATTAAACATTACAGAATACTTAATGCATGTATAATTATGATAGCAAGTAACGTTTATTGGAGTTATGGATACCAGACTTTATTTTAGATGCTGGAGACAGGGAAGTAAATAAGGACAATTCTACCACATACATAAACCCTGAGGAAAACTCAACTAGTGACAGGTAATAATTAGGAAAAAGTAAGAGGGCCAGGAGTATAGCCCAGTGGTGGAGTGCTCACCTGGCAAGCATGAAGCCCTGGGTTTGATTCCATGGTACCACCTATTCAGAAAAAGCCAGAAGTGGAGCTGTGCCTCAAGTGGCAGAGCACAAGCCTTGAACACTTAAGTGTCCAAGGACAGTGCCCAGGCCCTGAGTTCAAGTCCCAGGACTGGCAAATAAAAGCGGTAGAGCATTAGCCTTGAGCAAAAAAGCTTAGGGAAAGCACCTAGATCCTGAGTTCAAGCTCTATAATCAATGGCAACAACAACAAAGAGAAAGAAAAAAGAAAGGAAGAAAGATCCCACTATGGCATGATATTTCAACTAAGACCTAGATGACAAAAAGAAGCCATCCCATGGAAATTGAAGAAAGAGATAAGAGGTGATCTAGACTTGGAGGCAAAGCCAGGTGGAGATCTGAGGATCAAGGTTCAAAGCCAGCCTGGGCACAAAAGGACCTGAGACTCATCTCCTATTAATCTCTAGAAAATGGGAAGTGGGACTTGGCTCAAGAGTGGGGTGGTAGTAGCTGAGAAGCTCAGGGACAGTGCCCAGTCTGAGTTCAAGCCACATAACTGCCCCCCCCACACAAAAGACTTGGAGGCAGGATGAACTGGACCCAAGGAGTGACCAGGCTAGCAAGATAGCAATGGGCAGAAAGGAGGTCTGGTGACTCAAGCAAGGTTCAGGTCATGTAGAGTCTTGAAAATAGGTTAAATTTTACTGTAAGAGTTATGAAAAAGAAAATACTCAGGATTTAAAAAAAAAAGACCTTTACCAAAATAAAACTATTTTATGTAGTCCAACAAATAAAATGTCAAACGGGGGGGAGGGGGGAAGTGATGGGAAGCCCTTGGAGAAGTTAAAGCCACCAAATGGCATCACCAGATGTGGCATTTGAGCAATCTCAACTCTGGCTGCCCCCCCCCCCATGGAGAATGCCTACTTCGAACTCAGCCAGTTAATCAAATAAGCGTGCAAACAAGTGTAGGAGCCTCAAGAGGTGCGCGTGTGGCCTTTGTTTTATTCCGTGACTAGGGCTCGCCGTCCGGACGTCCCCGCCGGGCGCTGAGGCCTCCGCGGACCCCGGGTCCAGGCCGCGCTCGGTCGTGACCGAGCACGGGTCGGTCACTGGCTTTCTGGCGCTGTTTCCCCATCTGTGAAGAAAGAGGCGCGGGATCGTCTGATTTTCTTCGCTCGGCTCCGGGTCTCGACGGCACAGAACCCCTCGTCCTTCCCCGTTACCCTCCGAGGAGGTCTCGCCCGGTCCCTCCTAGTCACGGCAGCCTCGTGGGCGGGAACTCGGCGTGACGACGGCAATGACGCCACTAGCAAGCGTCCCACTTGCCAGGTTAGAACATGCTCGACGCAGCAACACCCGACCCAGGCTTCTCACGAAATATCCTGGCCTGACCGACCCCGGGGCCATCTTCTACGTCCGGGAAGGGAGAAACAAGCGCTCTAGTAAAACCACCAGCAGCTCCGGAGACCCCATCCGGCCCTGAGCGTCTCTACGTCTGTGCTTCAGGCGCACGCCCACCGCCCTCGGCGTCACTTCCGTTAGCCGACCTCACAGAGGATTGGCATTCGGAGCGTCCAATCAGAAGCAAGTTCCGCCCCTCCCATTTCCCCCCCGGCGCCGCGCGAGAGGAGGCTTGCATCGCAGGAAGCCCCGCCCTTCACCCGTGTGTGACGTCAGAGCCGCCATGGCCAGCTATCCTTACGGACAGGTGAGTGAGTGTGGAGCCCACGAAGCCAGGGAGAGGCTAGGACAAGTCCAGACTCGCCCCCTCCCCACCCGCGGCGTCGCCGTTCTCTCTCCCTGCTTTCTCCATGGTCTTTTTCTCGCCGAGGTGCCTTCGGAGAAGCCTGGCGCCGGGGAGGAGGGGGGAGGAGGAGGGGCGTCAGTCGCTCCCGGCTTACGTCACGAGAGACCACGCGTCAGCGAGGGAGTGTGGCGCCCCTGGTGACACGGTCAGGCATTTAGAGACCCTGGGCCGGCGAGGCCGGGCTGGGCCGCCGGGCGTCCCGGTGAATGGCCGGGGCGGAGCCGCCAGCGCCGCCTCGACGTGTGCAGACGTCGGCTTCCCTCGGTTTCGCTCAGGGCGGGGGCTGGAAACTGGTTTTCCCACTCACCCCCACCCACCGCGGCAGAAGGATCTGGAGAGGCTGGGTGTTGGCAGTGCTCCAAGTGTGCTGATTGGGTCACTGGACTGTCCGACGTCACTGCATGGGCAGGAAAAGTGCAACCCAGAGAAGATGGGTGGTCAGGCAGCAGAGGCAAGGCCAGAAGCCAGCCAGCCCATCGCCAGTCAGGCAAGAACGCCATACCCCGGAGTTCTGACCCGGTTTGGAGTCAGAAGAAGGGCCACATCTTGGGCCCCATTACTTAGGATCGTTTTGAGCCCTCGAGTGAGATACCTTGCTTTTCTGAACCAAAATGTCTTCCTCTGAAACAGAACCAGATTAAGAAGGATCTACCTTGTATAGCTCTTCTGAAGAATATTGAGGTGATGTTTGCAAGGCATTTAGGTACATAGTAAGGTGCAATGTGTTGCCTTTTGACATTTTGATATTTACAAAACTGCTAGTGGTTTTTACTAGCCTCATTTTACAGAAGAGGAAACAATCCTAAAGGTTGCCCAAATCACACAGTAATTTAAGAAATCAAACCCCTGCAGGAAAATAAAGGTGGCAAACAATCAAATAGAGTGTTGAATATAAGATAAATATATTAAGGCTCCTTGCATGAAGTGAAGCCTTGTACAGTTTACATGCCATTTGGTCCTCCAAATGTGTCGATTATGAAAGCCCTGTAGGGCAGGCTGGGATTACCAGTCTCAGTGTACAGCCAAGTAACAAGCCCAGAGAGATTAACTGTCATAAAAGATTTACATAGTGAGGGTGTGCATGATGGGGGGAAAGGAGGGGGAGTGATGAGGCCAGCTGTAGCTTAGAACTTCTTTCATTGCAAACTTAAGAGGTAAGGAGAATGGCTAGAGCGAACAGGGACTGGGGTTAGGAAGAAGTATACCAACAGTGTTACCCCAACTCCATTCTGTTTTCTGAATGGGTATTGTCAAGTAAATTTACCCAATACTCTCTTTAGTACATCTGGATAACTTTATCTTAGAATTCTTAACTTGCCAATGTATATTGTAAGTCTGCCAGAAAGGAATGGAATATATAGCGTTTTTTAAATGTATGTAACCATGAAATTCCACTGAAGAACACAGTTGGGGAAATATTGCCATAGTACACTGGATCTCAGTGGTTGTTCTGTAATCCTGAGAGCTTGTTGAAAGAGCACACCTTTTTTGTTTGGTTGTGGGGCTTGAACTCAGCACCTGGGTGCTGTTCCTGAGCATCTCTGTGCTCAAAGCTAGAACCCTGCCACTTGAGCCACAGGGCTACTTCCAGTTTTTGAGTGGTTAGTTGGAGATAAGTGTCTCATGGAGACTTTTCTGCCAGGCTGGCCTCAGTGATCCTCAGATCTCAGCCTCCTGACTAGCTAGAGTTACAGGTGTGAGTCACTGACGCCTGGTAAATAGCACCCCCCTTTTTTTTTCTGTTGGTCATAGGGTTTGAACTCTGGGGCCTGGGCATTGTCCCTGAACTCTTCAGCTCAAGGCTACTGCCCTACTCTTGAGCCAAGCCCCACTTCCCATTTTCTAGAGCTTAGTTGGAGATAAGAATCTCAAGTCTTTTTGTACCCCAGCTGGCTTTGAACCTTGATCCTCAGATCTCAGCCTCCTGAGTAACTAGGATTACAGGATTACAGCCACTGCACCTGGCTGTCCTTGGGCTTTACCACTTGAGCCACAGCATCACTTCTGGCTTTTTCTGTGTATGTGGAATCCAGGGCTTTGTGCATGCTAGGCAGGCACTCTACCACTAGGCCACGCTTTTGGCCCCTCAGTTATTATATGCCCAGACCATCTAAAGCAGTGGTAGAGAAACTTTTCTGCCAAGGGCCATGTGAATATTTATGACATCATTCGCAGGCCATACAAAATTATCATTATAACCAGATGGCCACAACAGCTGACTGGAAAGATATCTGTCCCAAAAGATTTTGCCACTTTTACTCTCACCACACCATGCTTCCTGGGCCTATGCTTGCAATGAGAAATTCAAAAGGAGCACTGAAAGGAAAGTGTCTGGAATAGAAGAAATAGCTTTCTCCCCTCCCCTCCCCACCTTACTGTTATTAGCTTCCTCATTCTAGGCGTGCTATAAAAGGAAACTGGTTGTTTTAAATTGTCCAGAGACTCTGTCAGTTCTGCTTCTCCTCCACCCACTACATAGCCCTAGGGGTGTGTTTCAGCCTATTGCAAAGTCACAATTCCTGTAATTTTCCACCACCTCCAGCTCATGTATTCAAGCATAGTCTGGATGTTGGAGTGGTAAAAGTCATGCACCTTTTGATCCCATGGTGGTTTCAGAGCTTGATCTCTGGGGCCAGAGATTGGACTTTAAATCCCTGGTCTGCTACTTTTGTACAAGAATTTCATTCCCCTTCTTTTAGACCAACAACATAGCAATATAGATGACCTTATTATGAAGATTAAGAGAGGTAAGCCAGTTGCAGGTGGTTCATACATGTAATCCCAGATACTCTGGAGGCTGAAGTCTTAGGATCTCAATTCTAATCCAGTCTAGGGAAGGAATGTCCATGAGACTCTTATCTACAATTAACCACCAAAAAGTCAGAAGTGGAGCCGTGGCTTTAAGTGGTAGAGCCCCAACCTTGAATGGAAAAAAGCTAAGGGACGGTGCCCAGGCCCTGAGTTCAAGCTCCAGAAATGATGCTGCCGCCCCCCCCCATTGCACATGCGCATGCGCAACACACACACACACACACACACACACACACACACACACACACACACACGAGATTCAATGAGATAACCCATGTCAAGTGCTGGACATCATGTGTGGCATGCAGTAAATTCTGCATGTGGGAGGAATGCAGGTATATAGGTTGTAGGCTCATTGTGTTGGTACTAAATGGGAGTAAGTATAAGGCACTAAGCACAACAGGAACACACCTTGTCTATCAGCAGGCCACAAACTAAATCACCAGGAGGAGTTAGCTGGGTGAAGAAAGAAATTGTATTTTGGCATGGGAATCTGGCTTAGTGGTAGTGTACTTGCCTACCAGGCATGAAACCCTAGGTTCCATTCTTTAGTACCACATAAACAGAAAAAGCCAGAAGTGGCACTGTGGCTCAAGTGGAAGAGTACCAGCCCTGAGCAAAAGAAACTCAGGGAGCTGGGAGTGTGGCCCAGTGGTAGAGTGTTTACCTATTACCTAGCATGCACAAAGCCCTGGGTTCAATTTCTTGGTATCACATACACAGAAAAAGCTCAAATGTAGTGCTGTGAAGTGGTAGAGTGCTAACCTTGAAAGCTCAAGGACAATGCACAGGCCCTAAGTTCAAGCAACAGGACAGGCAGGAAAAAAATTTGTATTCTGATAGATGAAATAAATTCACAAAGATCAAGCCAGTAAGATAGCCCAGTATTCTGGAGGAATTTTAAAATCAGTTCGTTGTAATAATAAGGGGGCAAGAAATAAGACCAGAAATGGAAGCCAGGGTCAGATTCCAAAGGGTCTTGTATATCTTTGAGGGATATGTGATTTCCTTCTAAGAGTACCTAAGAGATCTAGAAGGGTTTTGTGTTATTTACCCTTTTGGAGTCTTTGCTGTAGGGGCCTATGAGAATGGATTGAATCAGGAGAGACTGAGGCAGGGAGTTTTGAAGCTATTGAAGGTTGGCTTGAAAACCAGGAGCTAGAGTTGAGAATATTTGGTGCTTAATTGAGGGAGGAAAGAAAGGTGCCCAGGAGTGCATTAAGGCGTTGGATTTGCATGACTGGGTGGCAAAAGGCACCATGAGAGGGAACAGAAAGAGGCACAGGCTTAGAGAAAAAGTCAGGAGGCAGGTGGATATATGAGTGTGCATCTCAGGGTGATGAATCTGGAGACAAAGATTTGGGTATTAGCATAAGAGTGGTAATTGAAGGCTTGGGACAGTTCTTGGCTCATTGTTCATCGGCTGCATGTTATTTTCCTTTAAATATTTCAAGAGGCTATGTTGGCAAGTGCCTGAACCATTCCTTTGGGCCTCGTGATTATTTAACAGTTCAGCTTTAACCCCTTAGCCTGGGCTTCCTCTCTGAGCAGGCAGTTGGAGTAGCTCTAAGATTCAGGCTTATCTGTAATGTAGCCTTTCTTCATCCTTGCTCAGCCTTTGATATCTGAGGCTCTCTAGAGGAAGAATGAGCCCGGGAGCTAAAGGGAACTGCAGGACTTTATGAATTGGGAGGGGACAGGCTCACTGTCTGTGCAGGAGCACAGACAGTGGTGGTGCAGACTCTGGTATAGATAGAGAGGTTGGACAGAAGGGTCTTTGGGGTCTCTTCCAGAATGTCGAAAAAAAATAAGATTCTTTTTTTTTTTTTTTTGACAGTCTTGGTGACTGAACTCAGGGCCTGAGCACTGTCTTTGGATTTTCCCTCAAAGCTAGTGCTCTACCACTCAAACCACAGCACCAACTTTTCTCTATGTATGTAGTATCGAGGAATCGAACCTGGGTCTTTGTGCATGGTAGGCAAGCACTCTACCACTAGGCCAAACTCCCGGCCCCAAAATAAGATTCTTCTGAGGCTCTCTGATTTCTGGGCCTGCAGGTGCTGAACAATATCACATACCCCCAGTTTTTCCTCTTTTCCTTTCCCCCTGTTGAAAAGGCATCCTTTCATTTTTTTCTTTTTTCTTTTTTTTTTTTTTTTTTGGCAGTTCTAGGGATTGCACCAGGGCCTAGAGCTTACTGCTCTAGAGTTCTCTGCTTCTGGAGCTACCTCCCCAGTTCTTTTGGTTTTAGTTTCTCAAGCTTTGGCCTTGTCTTGAACCATGATCCTCTTGCTTCTAACTTCTGAGTAGCTGGGATTACAGACTTGCATCATCAAACCTGGTCCCAGCTTGCTCATTCTAGCTACACGCTCAGGTGTGTTGTTAAACTGTGCCTTCCCTTTGTCATCTCTAAAATGGAGATAATATTCCTTACCTCTTAGAGTTGGGGATCAGTGAAAAATGATTGAGCTGGAAGCAACACATCAAATCTTCAGTCAGCTAAAGACCTAGAGGTAGTTTTGTTTTTGTTTTTGTTTTTTTCTGTGATGCTTTAGAAACCGTGGTTACTGAACTTCCTGTCTTTTGGCTTCCTCTGCTTCAGTCTTATGTTTGTTGGTATGAAATGCTTTTGGGAAAATTCTAGAAAGGGTTGGTAGCATGTTGTAGTATGAAAACTTGTGCAGTTATGGTCTCTGTTTTACAATTCTGGCTCAGACCTTTACTCACAACTCAGTGGCCTGGAGTCAGCCTCACTTGCTGCACATCCTTCATCTTGTGCAAGCTAGAAACCTGAGTCACCCGAATACTTTCCTCTCCGTGCTCCCCCTCCACCTCTTTCCTAATCTAATTAGTTGCCAAGTCATGTCTAGTCTGTCTCTGAAATAGCTTCAGAATCCCTCCTGTTCTCCCCTTCCTGGGCTGTGTTGTCTGGTCCATGTTCTGCTGCTGCCTCCCACCTGCTCATCTTCCACACCACCACTGGAATTCTCTAAGCTGTACTGAGCCCTGGGGACCATGATGAATGAGACCCAGGGAGCTTACTGTTGGGTGGAGGAGACACTGAGCAGAGGAAAGTACCTGCCCGTCAACTGAAAGGCAGAGAGAGTGCTTGGTCACGAGGCTATAAAGGTCTTGTTTTTCTGGGCTCACACTGTATTCCTGCCTTGGCTCCAAGGACCAACGCCACTGTCACTTTTGCCTCTCGTGGGAATCCTTCCTTGATTCTCTTCACAGGTTGTTTATAGGTCATTTGTTTATTTGCTCAGCAAACAGAATCTATTTCTTAGGCTATGATTCTTTGGCAGCATGTAAGTAGATCGAAATAGTTTTCTGCAGGCACTGAATCAGATCATATCATACTGTGGACTCTTCCAGGGAAGGATTCCATTTGGTTTTGTGCCCCTAAGCCTGTGTTGTTGCTCTGTAAATGCCTGCTGGATGAAGTCATTTAACAGCTCTGTACCTTAGTTTCTTCATCTGAGAAATAGACTTACCATCCTCTTCCCTTTTCTTATTAGGGGAGTGTTGGTGAGATTCTGCAGGGAGTGTTTGTATTGATAAACCACATGTGAGAGTTAACATGGGGTAGAAAGGCAAGGATGTTGATGTTGCCAGACTGCCCTGTCCCCATGGGCTCCTGGACTAGGATAGCCTGGAGGGAAAGAAGACCGAGTGCTTTGTTGTCGTGGCAGTTGTTCCCAGGTGGAAGGGCTGTGCTCAGGTGCCCTGGTACAGCTGTGACATTGCCCGCAGTGGCAATGGGCGGTAGCATGGAGCAGATGCTTGCTTCGTGGTTTGCTGTCCAGCTTGTGCTTTGGAGGGGTTCAAACTCTGCAGAGTCCCTGCCCACCTCCCTCTTCCATGATCCCTGGACCCTGTTCTCTGGTGCTGAGGGAAGGAGCTATGGCAGAAGGCATTGGGAGCCATTGGGTGTAGGCTACTTTGGGGGAACAGCCTGGCCCTGCCTCTGCCTTTACTCACAAAATGGCTTGGGCACATTCCTTCCCTTCTCTCAGCCTTAGTTTCCTCATATGAAAATGGGAAGCCTAGGTTTTATGACTGGTCTTCAGGCCAGGTATCCCTCTTGTCACATCTCTCCCACTCCTCTGATGATTCTTCTAGCTCAATGCCACCTTCTCGGGAAAACTCGTTGCATTTTTTCCCTTTCCTTGGCTGTCCTGGGATAGTGGTTTATGTGTCCGGATCTACCCTTGTTTCTTGTGCTGTTCCTTAGCTATTTGGTATGACAAATGTCCTATGCCTCTGTGCTAACTGAACTCCTTGAGAATGTCCCTCAGGGTTTACATGCCCAGGCCCCTTGTTGACAGTAGTGGGTCATATAGTAAAAAACAGTGCAGCAGTGCTTATGTGATCCTTTGCTTCATACTGGGCTCTGCTGTGAGAGTGTTTCCCTTGTGCTGGTGCTTTCCAAGCTCTCTTTGAGTTCCTCTGATGAAGATTCCAAGTCTTGTCAGAACTCAGCAAGGCCTGCATGGTCAGGGCTATGAAGCAACTTTCTCTCTTACTTTTTTTTTTTTTTGGTAGGTCATAGGGCTTGAACTCGGCCTGGGTATTGTCCCTGAGCTCTTCAGCTCAAGGCTACCACCCTACCCTTGAGCCAAGCCGCACTTCCCATTTTCTGGAGGTTAATCGGAGATAAGAGTCTCAGGTACTGGGCTGGAAGTTTGGCCTAGTGGTAGAGTGCTTGCCTGGCATGCATGAAGGCCCAGGTTCAATTCCTTGGTACCACATACATAGAAAAAGTTGGAAGTGGTGCTGTGGCTCAAGTGGTAGAGCTCTAGCCCTGAGAAAAGCCCAAGGACAGTGCTAAGACACTGAATTCAAGCCCCATGACTGGCCAAAAATAAAACAAACAAAAAAGAGTCTCAGTTACTTTTGTGCCATAGCTGGCTTTGAACCTTGATCCTCAGATCTCAGCCTCCTAAGTAGCTAGAATTACAAACATGAGCCACTGCACTGGCTGAAGCAACTTTCTTTATCAATTGTATTTATCTTATTTTACCAAAGCATTCTTCAGATAAAAATGAAAGTAACCAAGTTTGCTCGCATTTATTTCACAATCCAATAGGGAAAGGATTGCTCTGTATTTTATTTGTAAAGAAGCAGGCTCAAGCCGGGCACTGGTAGCCTATAATCCTAGCTACTCAGGAAGCTGGGGTCTGACTATCGCAGTTCAAAACTAGCCCAGGCATGAAAGTCTGTGAGACTCTTTAATCACCCAATTAATGACCAGAAAACTGGAAGTGGTGCTGTGACTCAAAGTGGTAGAGCACCAGCCTTGCTAAAGAACTCAGGGACAGTGCCCAGGCCCATGACAAAAACAAACAAACAAAAAAAAAGCGGGGAGAAGAAGGAGGAGGAGGAGGAAGAGGAGGAAAGAAAAAGAAAGCCCAGGCTCTCAGTGCTAAGCCACTGGGGCATTTACAAGCAGATCTACAAGATCTACAGCATGTATAGAACCTATACTGTCCTCAGAGCTGGGCCAGCTGCTCTATATGTCCTGGAGTTGAGCTGATCTGCAGATGAGCTGAGCCTGCTTTCTGCCAGGCCTTTGTTGTCTGTTTAGGGACATATGGTGTCCTAGGCTACAGGTATACAGAGATGGAGAAGGGGGAAAATGCCCCCCCCCCCATGTATGCTGAAATCCACATCGCCCTGGCTGGGAGACTTGGGTTCTAGACCTATCTGCCTATAACCCTTGCCCCAGTCTCTGTGACTAGTCTGCATTTGAGTTCCCTCCTCTGTGTCAGAGCACTTTCTTTTGTCCCCTTGTTAGCCTGAGGTAGCCAGCATTATTGTTCCCATTTTGCAGTTGAACACCCTGAGGCTTAATGACTAGCAATCCAGTTGGTAAGTAGCAGCGCCTGAACTGGTCTCTTGCCAAGGAATCATACTGCCTTGGGTCTTGGGTCTCCCTGCTGGCTGCAGAGTCAGGAGTGAGGCTGGCCCGGGTCCATGCTGTAGAATTATCGGTGTCACTGTTGAGGTCAGGCTTGTGTGCTGAGAATCCTGCGGGTGGAGATGGGGTGCCTGCAGGCCAGCATTTGGAATGCCATCTGGTTCCATGCACATCCATGCCTGCTGAAAGCTGAATGTAAAGTAGCAGAGCAGACTTGATCTCAGCCCTCTGGAGGCCTTTGACTCTGAGCTGTGCTGGTGGGACCTTCCCAGGAAGCCTGGGCTTATTCCTCTGACCCAGGGCGTCAGGCACCCTGCCTGCTGAGAAAGTGGCAGTGGCAAGGTGCTGTGCTGTGCTGTGCTAGTTTCTGGCCTCCTCATCCTAACTGCTGTCTTTTCCTTCCACAGGGCTGCCCAGGAGCTCCAGGACAGGCGCCTGGAGCTCCTCCCGGTGGCTACTACCCTGGGCCTCCCCATGGCGGGGGGCAGTATGGTGGTTATGGAGGACCTGCCCCTGGAGGGCCTTATGGACCGCCAGCTGGTGGGGGGCCCTATGGACACCCCAGTGCGGGGGGGCTTCCTTCTGGAACTCCTGGAGGTCCATATGGCGGTGCAGCCCCAGGGGGCCCCTATGGGGCACCAAGTCCCTATGCTGCCCAGCAACCTGGGCCTTATGGACAAGGTAAGTAGGATCTTGGGCCCTGAGTCATTCACAGTCCGTCCTCATCTTCCTGTGGGTACTCAGGCAACCCTTCAGTCTGTGTCAGCTCGCTTTGCTGTAGTAATACCTCCAGACCTCCCGGCTTGTGGCAGGTGTTTCTGTTTATTGCTTTACTCCTGCTTAGGTGTCAGCAGCCACAGGTTGGCAGCGAGTGTCTGCTCCATGTCTGTCTTCATTCTGAGATCTGGGCTGAAGGAGCATCTTGTGTGTTAGTTATGTTGTGGCACAGAAAAGAGCAGGAAGCTAGGGAGGATGAACAAGGTCTCCTTTTGTTTTCTTCCAGGATTTTTGTTTTTTTGCCAGTCCTGGGGCTTGAACTCAGGGCCTGCATTGTCCCTGAGTTCCTTTTGCTCAAGGCTAGGGCTCTACCACTTAAGCCGCAGCACCACTTCTAGTTTTTTTCTGTGATTAATTGGAGATGAGACTCACAGACTTTCCTGCATGGGCTGGCTTCGAACTACATTCTTCAGATCTCAGCCTCCTGAGTATTATAGGTTTATAGGCATGAGCTACCAGAGCCCAATAAGGTTGGCTTTTGAGATCAGGCTACTTACTCCTCTTTAAGCCTCAGTGTCACCATCTGTAAAATGGGGTGGTGGCATTACCTCACTTTATTTGATAAGGATCAAATGAAAGGATGCAGATAAGAACTGGGTACATCATCTGAGCTTAATAAAGAATATTCTGAGAGGACTTGTCCTAGGGTATTCTCAGCAGAGAAGTATTTATTATTTAATGAGGCATGAAGGAGGATGAGAAGGAGGAGAGGCCTCCTTTAGAATAGGAGGACAGAGGCAGGGCAAAGACTTGGAGATTCAACAGAAAACCTTGGGTGGGGGTTTCAGCCTCAATGAGTATTTCTGAGCAGCCTCAAACAGGTCAGGGAAAATGGATGTCATCATGCCTTCTCCCCCACTCCCCAATCTCTCTTTTTTTCCTTTGGAAAAACAAAAACAAAACCACCTCGTTTCAGGCAGCTCTTTCCCAGGAGATTCAGCCACCAGCAAAGCATCCCACTTTGGTGCATAGGAAAGGCCTCCTGGGAGTTCCTTGCTGACAGTGTGTACCTGGGCAGGTGGCCCTGGGGAGACACTCAAACCTCAGGAGTTCTGAGCACTGCTAGCTAGTAACATTTATCTCCTCAGAGCCCAGGCCATTTGCTTTCAATGCAGCAGCTCTCTAGTGGGTTTCCATATCCCTTAAAATCTTGTCTAGAAGCCTGCAGGAGGTCACTGACTCTGAGCCTTATCCCTCCAGGGCCTAAGGCTAGTTATAATTACTGGAGCTGGAGGTGGGAGAGAGAGAGAGGGAGAGACAGACAGAGACAGAGAAGGGGGAGGGAGAAAAGAAGGGGAGAGAAAGGAAGGCCTGCCTTGTGTGCTCAGCTGCTCTCTTTTCTCCTCTCACTATACACCTTTGGTGTGTAGTTTACAGTACCTGCACTGGGGTCCCAAGGAGATCGCACAACCAGGGTTTGAGCACCAGCTTTCTGGAAGACACATTTGACCATTAGAGATACCTTTCTGCTGGTAGAAAGATCCTAAAGGAAAAAAAAAAAAAAGGATCCTAAAGGGCCTTTTCTGCTTCCCTACCTGGTGTCACCCTTTTAACTCCACTCACATAAAACCCCTCTGGCATGCTCTGAACATACCCTGTACCTCTGCCCCTGCTGCCCTCCCATCTCACTCCTTGCCACCCTTGCAGACCTAGCTGATTTTCTTCCACTCTGAACGTGTCTGCGACTATATCCTTTGCAGCCTTTGCTAGGAAACGTATTTTTCTGTTATCTTTTTTTTTTTTCTTTTTGGCCAGTCCTGAGGCTTTAACTCAGGGTCCTGAGCACTACCCTTGGGGGATCTCAAGGCTAGAGCTCTACCACTTGAGCCACAGCACCACTTCCGACTTTTTCTATGTATGTGGTACTGAGGAATTGAACCCGGATCTTCGTGCATGCTAGGCAAGCACTGTTACCACTTCCCGGCCCCTTTTCTGTTATCTTGTATAAGTATCACACCATCCTGGGAAGTGGGTACATCTTAAAAAAGGTTACGCATTTTACCTAAAATCACACATCCCACTTAGGATCAGACCCAGGATTTGAATCCAGGTCTGGTATTGGTTCCACACTGTGGCTTTTCTGCACAAAGCACACCGCGCACGCTTACCTCAGTGGGAGCTTCTACTCTGAGACTGCTGTTTTTAGAGGGTGGATGGGGGAATGACCTGGATTTCTCATCAAGTAGATCATATTGTGCCCTTAGTCAGGTTGTCCTCCACAACCACCCATGGCTGTTTCTGATACTTTCTTGTGTGATGGAGACAGTTAACTCAGTTGTTCCCAAGAGACTTCGTTGCTGCTGCGCTTTCATTTACCACTCCATCTCTCAGGTCACCTTTTCCAAAGAATTCTACATGTGCTGGAGACCGGCAGGAAACACAGAATCAAATAGAGAGGTGACTAGAATATTATATAGCAAAGCCAGCAGGACTCACGGAAGAGAAAACAGCTGCAAACCTGAGAGCCTTCCAGCCATGTCTTAGTGAAATGGAGGACAGAGAGGTGGATCTGTGAGGCTGTGTGCATAGGGCTGACTTATAGCCGGGGAGGTGCTGAAATAGGCTCTGCTGGCTTTTCTGTGAATTGACCTTGTTGCCTGGGCCTGACTCTCCTGGCTCACACTCCTCCCCACAGGTGGGGTCCCTCCCAGTGTGGATCCTGAGGCCTATTCCTGGTTCCAGTCCGTGGATGCTGACCACAGTGGCTACATCTCCATCAAGGAGCTAAAGCAGGCCCTCATCAACTCCAACTGGTCTTCCTTCAATGACGAGACCTGCCTCATGATGATTAGTGAGTCCCCACCCTTCCCCATGGATTGGCTAGGGAAGAGCCAGCAGAGAGTTGATAGTGGGTGGCTGGGTGGTCAGTCTGAGAAGAATTCCTTGGGCCAGTGAGTATTCCCAGGAGGAGGCTGGGAGATCTCCCTGGAATTCTCCTAGACTGGATCTTTCTCAAGTTCTTGACTTCTGGGTTACAGGCCAGTTCAGTTTCTGCAGGCAGGTACTCCCTCCCACAGGAGACAGCAGGTGAAGTCAGTGGAGATTCAGACTCGCAGTGAAGATACAGTACTGGATGGGGTAGGCCTGAGGCAGCCTGACAAGGCTGGTACTGGGTTTGATTCTAGTCTCAGGGGCAGGTGTCTGGGCCTCAGACTTTGTGGTTTTGTGGAGTCCTAGCCTGGGGAGCAGGCCTCCTGAGTTCTGAAGTCTTTCTTCCCTCCTCCCCCCAGACATGTTTGACAAGACAAAGTCAGGACGCATCGATGTGTATGGTTTCTCAGCCCTGTGGAAGTTCATTCATCAGTGGAAGAACCTCTTCCAGCAGTATGACCGGGACCGCTCAGGCTCCATCAGCTACACAGAGCTGCAGCAAGGTGAGGGCAGTAGTGGACAGGACATGGCTAGATTCTCCTCTCCTCAGACAGACAGAGGACATTTTCACTGCCAAGTTCCCATGTGTCACAAGTGCTGTCCTTAGTGAAGACATAAAGCCCTTCTGAGACCAGGGGCACTGAGCAAAATCAGGGGGAAAGGGACCCTGGAGCTAGGATCAGGGCTGGCTTCCCTGGTGACAGGACTCCCTCATTGCTGCGAGGGGCAGCCCTGACTGGTAGTGCGAATTCGGGATGGAAACATAGCACCCAGGGATGTGCTCTATGTGGCTTGTGTAGCTCTTCCCTCTATTTCTGCCAGATCGGATGAGAACGGCCCTGCCCAGGGGCTGAGAAAGGTAACAGCCGCTTTTGCTAAAAGGTAGTGTCTTCTCAACTCTGATTGTAGTTGGATAACATGACCTGAGACCGGCTGCAGGTTTCCATCCTGTCTGACTCTATCACACCACAGCCTGGGCCCCGGGCTTGGGCTGGTGGGTAACAGGACGGGTGGCTAATGGGATTATGAGAACTAGTGGGAGTTTCCAAACCTAAAAGGAAAAGGGTCACTCAGAGTGTCCAATCCTTTGCCCTGGTCATGGATTTCAGTCAAGACTAGGAAGGCCTGTGGGCCTTCTAGAAGGAGTGAGCCCACTACATCTGTCCCTGGTGGGAAAGAAGAGGAGGACGGCACTGACCAATAGCTTGCTGACCTCAGTCACCGGTATTGGTGAGGTAGTACAACAGAAAAACTCACATTAGCTAGACTCCCGTGGCTCATGCCTTTAATCTTAGCTGTCCTGAAGGCTGCGATCTGAAGATTACGATTTAAAACCAGCTTGGGCAGGAAAGTCTATGAGACTCTTATCTCCAGTTAGCCAGCAAAAAGCTGGGAGTGCATCTGTGGCTCAAGCGTGTCCCAAGAGTGGCAGCTTTGAACACAAAAGCTCAGGGAAGTGGCGAGGCCCTGAGTTTGAATACCAGGTCTTCTAGCGCAAAACAAAAGGAGCAAAAACTATCAGTGAATGCTTGCTATGTCCCAAGTTAGTAATAAGCATGTTAGTAGGTTTCATTTTTTCATATACTAGGCCCTTTTTATTATACTTCTTACCATTTGGTGAAGAATGTCTTGTCTCCATTTTACAGATGAGAAAACAGGCTTTGTGTATGTATTGTCCACAGAGCAAATGGAGATTTGCTGAGATTTTAGCCTAGGCTGATAAATTATGTAGAGAAGAGGGCAGAAAGCAGGATGCATCTCATTTGGGGGATGGGGGAGCACTGTAGGCTCATGTGGAGAGAAGATGATTTTATTAAAAGAAACACTTGTTGAGCCAGGCATTATGATACACACCTGTAACTGAAGCACTCAGGAGGCTGAAAGATCACAAGTTCAAGGCCAGCTCAGACTAACTAGGGAGACCCTGCCTCAGAAACAAAACAATACCCAGTGCTGGGTACTGTGCTAAGTGTGTGTGAGATCATCTTTAACCTTGACTAGATCCACAAGGTGCATGTCATCCCTCTTTTAGCAGTAGTAAGATGGAAGGATGGTCAGACTACTCAGCTTGCCAGCCTGTCATGGGCCAGGCCCATGTGCTGCACTGCTGCCTCTGCAGTCTGCTGTAGGCAAGGTGGTGTGGGAACCTGGGCTTCCTTCTGTGACTTACAGGAATTGGAGATGACCACAGAGCCCCCTATCTGCCTGGGACCCTGTGAACCCTAACTGAACAGTGGCGTCTTGGGAACAGAGGGAGGGCCTTCTGGTTCAGGGGAGCATCCTTGCCATGCTTCTGTGCTGATCCCTGAGTCCCCTGGTCTGCTGTCCTTGTGAGGCTGGGCCAAGGAGGCGCTCACAACAGTGTGTTGTCTGCTCTGTGCCCCTCCAGCTCTGTCCCAGATGGGATACAACCTAAGCCCCCAGTTCACTCAGCTCCTGGTCTCCCGCTACTGCCCACGCTCTGCCAACCCTGCCATGCAGCTGGACCGCTTCATCCAGGTGTGCACCCAGCTACAGGTGCTGACGGAGGCCTTCCGGGAGAAGGATACAGCTGTGCAGGGCAACATTCGGCTCAGCTTTGAAGACTTCGTCACCATGACAGCTTCTCGGATGCTTTGAGCCTGAGTGGAGCGTGCCAAGGGCCTTGTCTGTTCCTTACAATGGGAGAGCGTGTGGGCCTCTTTTCCTGTCCCTCCTAGAGAGATCCTCCCTTACTTGATGCAGCCCTGTTCCCTGTCTTGCATCAGCCCACCAAGTAGTGCTTATTACTCACTTGGGACCAAGTGTGGCCACACAGGCAGGGATCTGACCTAGGGAAGGACCAGAAGCTGAATGCCCTGAGCGGCACAGCCTGGAACCAGGGCAGGGCAGTATGTGGTCAGCCATGCACTGGCCTCCAGCCTTCCCCTGTACACCTTGATGCCAGTGGTGAGTGTTCATCAGCCTCACCCAGGCGTCATGTCAGATGACCTCAATCTCTCCAGTCTGATGGACGTGAGAGAGACTTGCCTCTGGGACCAGTGGCTTGGATTCACACACACCCATGTGTCCTGTGTGTTAACCTCTGGTTGCCTGGGGTCTCCCTGCCCAGGGAGCACTGGCATTCTGCCATCTGGGCATCTTTGACCAGGCTGCTGCTCTCCATAGCTTGTACCTCTTGCCTGCCACCCATGTTCTGCTTGGCTTTAGTCCCCAGGGCTCAGTTATTACTTTGCATTGCCAACGTTTTTTTTTGTTGTTTTGTTTTGTTTTTTAGAATTTGTGTTTCCATTTGGGGCCAAAAGTCCAGTAAAACAATAAGCTTCAATAAAAGATGAAACTCAGGAGTCCCGTGTTTCCTACCACATCTAGTTCCAAACCTATCCATTCAACCACTTGTTGATTCTTTCATCCAGCACATACTGTTTACCAAGCCATGAAGGAAAACAGTTTGGTGGCAGCCAGGATGGAGTTCTTACTTGCCAGAGTGAGGTGAGGCCTTGCTGGGTTCACTTCTATGGCTGGGGTCAGCTCAAGAGACTGACTTTGTTTCATGAAAGTTTTAGGGTTGGCATTTGATCTGGAAGCAGCCACCCCAAACTTTGTTCAGAGTATGGCCTGTTTATTATCTCAGGTGTGAGTTTTACCTTTTGAGACAAGCTCCATTTACATAGTCATAACTTCCCCTGTTCTTACTAAGCATAGCCATCTGTTCCTGTCAGTTGGATCTCTAGTTCAACACGATACCCGCTCTATACTGGGTGTCCGTAACCAGGTGACAGAATTTCGATTAAAAGCTGAACACCAAAGGGCCTTATCAGCGATAATGATGTGATTATCCTTTGGCTTTTGGAGATGAAGGTAAGAGCTTGGTGATAGAGATGCCTTCAGGAGAGTGCTCCCAGCCCAAGGAGGGAGGGATGGGGGCATGGGGTTGGGGACGGAGAACAGCTGTGACAGTTTTGCAGGCCAGTGAGTCCCTGTAAGCAGATCAGGCTCAGTCGGTTTAGCTTCTCTGCTACTGTGACTCTGAAGTCCTAGGATAAGATGAGATCCAGTTCCCAGAGGCCAGCCCTATTCAGACCTAGAGTGCCCTCCACAGACTCCTGAGAAGTCTGGCCTCGGCTCCAGCTGGGCTGGGTAGGCCGGAGAGTGGATGACAAAATCTCTGAGCCTTCCCAGCTGGCTTGGTATTTTTTACCCATAGAGACATCTTCCTAGAGTGGACTCTAAATCCTGCCATCTTGGTAATGCCTGCCATTGTATGCCCAGTGCATACATCCCCCTTCCTGAATGCCAGTCATCTAGGTAGTGGAGCTTGCCACACATTGCCAGGTACCCCAGAGCTCTTGAGGTGCTCCTCGCTGATGCCTCCTTGGTATGCTGGTTCCCTCTAGTTCATCAGAGGCCCTCAAGGCAAAGGTGCAACCCACTGTGGGGCTGAGTCCTACCAACAATGGAGGAGAGAAGAGTGTGAAGCAGAAGCTCCAGCTGTCAGCTTGTCTTCCTGAAAGCCCTCTTTTATTTCCCTGAAAGCCATTGTGATTTTATTTTTTTATGTGACAGTGTAAATAGAAACCAGGGTCTCGCATATGTTTGAATCAGTGCACTCTCAGCTCCCAAGCCCTTCTAGAGAATGGTGCCTCTCTCAGTCTGTGTGCTAAGGAAGGCTGAGGGCCCCAGGCTTGGATGGACCCTGGTGGACACAGTTGGCTCCAGCATGGTACCTTATTGTGCACACTGCCCCTCCAGACCTGCCTTTGACTTTCAGGAACAGCTTTGGATTCCAAGGCTAGTGGGGGTGGAGTGTGTGGGCACCCTGTTCCTCCTGGCAATAGGTATAAGGGCCACTGGGCTACAGCTGGGCTGGGGAGGCTGGAGAGCGGGTGACATACCTAAGCACACATTCCACCTGCTCAGGGAAGTGGAGGGCCTGGGAGGAGCCAGGCTGGGCCCCGGGGCCCTGTCCCCTGCTTTGTGATGACAGGTGGGGTCAGGGAGCCCAGGGCTCGATTAATCAATGTAAGCACTCCTGGCATGCTGCACGGCTGAGCTGGCCTCGGCCATATGTCTCCCACTCCTTGAGTGGAGCAGCACTCTAGACTGTTCCATCCTGTTCTGGCAGTGAGGATCAGAGCCTCTGGCAGCCCCATAATCAGCTCGGAGCCAGCCCAAGCACGTCCAGCCAAGTGTGTGGCTTCCTCTGTATGCTGTGAGTTCATAGAAAATAAATGAAGGCCTGATTTACAAGAAGGTGAGGGAAACAGTAAATCAGTCCGTTAACCTGCTGTCTGCTCATCATAACCCTTAAGTTCCAGAGGCCCTGGGGCCAGGAAACAGACAACATGGCAAAAGTGGAGGTTCTGGGCATCAAAGCCTTGGCACCACTGAGGAGGCAGTGCTGCCTGCGCTCTGGACCCATCTAGGGTTGTTGGGGGCAAGGAAGGCTGCAGGCAAGAGCCTCCAGGGTCGCCTCCAGCTTCCCCAGCAGCACCGCCTCCTGTCCTAACTTGAGCCACACAGATTCTGTGTAATGACAAGGAAAAGGGAGCATTCTGTGCCAGGCTTTTAATTACAATTGCTTTGGGCTGCTGGCCTCCATGCCGAGTGGCTGCTCAGAGAGTTTTATCACAACACAAAGTCAACAGGGTTCAGCCTGCAGTGTGTGTGGCTGGGCAGCCGGCAAGGCTGTGCTGTGCTCGGGGGTCACCAGACAATGACTGGACTCAGTTTGCACAGGCATCATCAACAGCTCTGGCTTTGTGGGGTCAAGGGTTCCTGGGCCAGATAGAAACACCTATGGAGGTCCTATGATTGGGTAGAGAGGAGTCTGCAGAAGGAAGGCCAAGCGCTAGAAGGAGGATGATGGTGGGTGCTACTGTGGAGTATGGTCACGGGAGAGAAATACATCAGTAACTGTGCCCAAGTGTGAGACCATGGAGAGCTTTCCCCTTCCCTGATGCATCTGTAAGCCTCATGTCAACCTTGCTTAACTTAAGGAGACATGAGCTCAGAGAGAGAAGAACTTGCTCAGAGTCACCCAGGCAGAAAGCCAGGCCTGGAGCTCCAGCCTGGCCCTCCATCCATAGTTGTCAATGAGGAGCTATGCAGCCCCTGCTCTCTTCAGGGCAGTACTGTGGTGACACTGGTGAGCACCACATGCTCAGACACTTTGGAGACTGAGCACTGGCTCTGCAAAGACAAGGACTTGTGGCTGGCAGAAGAACCAGGACGGGGAGCCTTCAGAGAGCTGCAGGGACCGAGGCCAGGCAGGCAGCAGGAGAAGGCGGCCTTAAACTGCTCCCGGAATTTGCCTTGGTTGGGAGACAAAAGACAAAACCATAAGGAGACAAATGCAGCTGGAAGGGGGCTGGAGCCCAAGAGCCACCCACACAGTTCCAGCTATGCTCAAGGGAGCAGAAAGGGAAGGGGAGAGTGGAGAAAGGACAGAGCTCCTGAGTGGATTCCTGGAGCAAAATGCAATTGTTCTGATTCCTTCCCAAAGCAAAATGCAATTGTTCTCTGATTCCTTGACGGCACTCTGGCTCAGGGCCTGGCTCAGGATGTGGCAGCGTCTGGCTCAGGAGCCTCAGGTCACCTCTGCCCTTTGTGTGCAGGGGAGGAGAGAGCTTTGGGCTCACTCTGTTGCTAGGCTCTCCCCAACTCTTCCCTGTGAGGATAAAATGACAGCAGGGGCTCTTGCAAGTGGCACTCATGCTGTGCCAGGCACTGTGCTAGGACCTTAGCCTCTGGCCGTTCTTATTTCAAAGCCCATCTCTTAATGAGAAGGGCAGTGGGAGAGGACAGATCCCACTCCACCCTGTCCAGCCCACACAGACCAAGGGGGCAAAGATTTCTCCTCTAGCATGTGTAATCAGCCTGCCAGCCCCTGTGGTGCCCAGTACAGGGCTAAGCACATAATAGATATTCAGTAAGTAAGTGGACAAAGGCATGCAGGTCAGGAAGTCTGCCTGCCCTTGCCTCTCCAGCAAAAGCTCAGCTTCTCTCTCGTCTGGGCTGGGAACCAACAGCAGTCTTTGTTGAGTAATTCGCGAGTGCCTGTGTGACTATACTACTGAGCTGTGCTCCCTCAAACCTCTTAATCCTTTCTAAAAGATGATTTGTATCCAGCCTTGAGCAGTCACCTAGATGGGCCTCTGAAAAGTCCAGGTCCCAACTGGAAGTCTGTGAGTCACTTCTACTGAGCCAAGCCTGAGGAGAGGTCAGGCCAGGACCCCCTTTGAGACTGGGAGATGGTGAATGGAGTAGAAACTACAAGACCGTAGAGGCAGATGGCCCACAGTGGGGTGGGCATCTGGGCATCCACGTGGGTGACTGAGAGGGCTGTGGGCAGAGGCAGTGGGGCCAGGTGCCACCTGCCAGTATGTCCAGCTGGGGAGTGCCCATCCTCAGGCCTGGGCTATCTGTGCTGGTGAGCTGCCCTTCTGCCTTGGGGCAGGAAATCCCACCCTCCTTCCACAAGCCAGGCTCCCTTTAGAAAGATGGGCCACTCTGCCTGTGTTGGCCACAGAGGGCAGTGGCAGGAGGTCCTGCTGCACATGTCTAAGCAGGGATGGTAGAGGCAACTGCAGCCTCTGCCCACCTCCACATGACTGCTGGCCACTGTCTCCCACTCAAGCCACTCAGTCTCCCTTGTGAGTGGAGATTCCCAGAGCAGGCCCACAATGCCCAGGAGAGAACAATTGCCTCCTTCCCCACCATCCCAAGATGGAGACTGCTGTTCTGGGGACTGCCGGGCCCTCCCTCCAACCACCACCTGCCCAGCCCACTCACCACTGAGGAAGTTGTAGATGATGGGGTTTGCGGCGCTGTTGGCATACACCAGCCAGTGGGAGAAGGTGAAGCAGGCGTAGACGGCTTCCCGGTCGCGGGCTTGGTGGAACATCCCGAACACCCTAAGGCAAAATTGGAGTGTGGGTGACTGTCATGTTTTAGGCCACCTGCTCCTCTTCATCACGGTGCTCTCGTAGGCTTCTAGGTCTGAAGTCCTGACCAGAATGGGCCTAGGAACAGGCCACCAGATCGCAGGGCCTCCCCTTCCCCAGTCCATCTTCTTATCCATCCTCACAGCAACGTGACAGCAAGGATCTGTTTTCTTCATGTTCCTCCATGAACCCTTCTCGGCCCCTCCTCCGCTGTGTCCCTGTCCCTCTACCTAAAATGCTGTCTTTCCAGATCCCTGAAGGTCCCCTCCCTTCCTCCTCGTCTCTGCTCACTGAGAGAGTGACACTAGCCTGCCTCCTGCCTCAGCCTTCCAGTGCTGGATTACAATCACATGCAATGTCCAGCTTCTCAGACTGAGAAAATACATCTAAAACAAAATCAAAACCACCCACCCCTGTCAATAGTCTTTGCCACCATGCATAGATTTTTTTTGACAGTCCTGGGCCTTGAGCTTAGGTCCTGGGCATGGTCCTTGGGCTTTCTCAAGGCTAGCTAGCACTCTACCACAGCACCACTTCCAGCTTTTTTTTTTTCTATGTATGTAGTACTGAAGAATCAAACTCTTTGTGCATGCTAAGCAAACACTCTACCACTAGGCCAACTCCCGGCCCCTGCATAGATTTTTTTTTAAAACTTATGTCCCTGCTCTGAAGGCAGAGACTTTGTTTTGTGCAACTGTTCATCCTGAACTTGAATGGCAGAATGAGTTTTCACAATCATCAAGACTGTCGTGCCCATTAATGATGGAGGAGATAGACTCACAGAGGAGAAACAACCTGCCCCAAGGTCACATCATGGAAAGGCGGTGGCCCTGGGACAAGTCCTTCCCCTGGCCCTGCCTCTCCCCCCCACCCTCCCGCTCCCCCAGCCCCATACCTCTTTTTTTTTTTTTTTTTTTTTTTGCCAGTCCTGGGCTTGAGCTCAGGGCTTGAGCACTCTCCTTGGACTTCCTCAAGGCTAGCACTCTACCACTTGAGCCTCAGCACCACTTCCAGCTTTTTGCTATGTATGTAGGGTACCGAGGAATCGAACCCCGGTCTTTGTGCATGCTAGGCAAGCACTCTACCACTAGGCCAAACTCCCGGCCCGCCCCATACCTCTTGAGGACATTAAGGACACTGATGGGCAGATAGCACAAGGCAAAGACGAGCAGCACCACCATGAGCATCTTGGCTGTCTTCCTCCGAGCTCGCATCTGCTTCACTTCGGCCAGGAAGGCGCGGGCCCGGGGCTGGGACTCTGTGCTTGGGCCTTGCCCCTGGGCCTCCAGCTGGTCTGAGGGCCGCTTCCAGTTCCTCACCAGGGCCGAGGTGGTGCCAGGTATCTGTCCAGCACACATAGATAGCAGCATGGGTTTCACTCCACAAGACAGGCCTTCCCTTTTGCTGAGTCTAACCCAGGCCAGACCCTAGGGCAGGATGGAGGTGGACAAGGGAACAATCCCCCTCCCCAAGGGGAGGGAACCTGACATTCATTTGAAAGAAGTTCCAGCTATGGTGTGAGCAAGGTTGTTTCTCTTTCCCCATGAAAGCGCATGCTTCTGGAAAGGTATTTTCAGTTCTTAGAGACTCAAAGAGGTGAGGAACCCTTGACAAGGCCCTGAACTCCAATCTCTTTAGCTCTTCAGTTCCAATAAACATAGGCTGAACTTTGCTGCCCCTTGGCCAGACTAGACTATGGGGAGATCTGGATGTGGGGGGCGTAGGAGAGAAGCAGTGAAGAGTCTATGCCTCACAGCATGGCTCTCCACCAGGGTTGCAGGTTCCCAGGACTTAGTTATATTCCCAGTAGGCTTTCATAATGAGGCCTAGGCTAGCCTGGGCCGTGATCCTCCTATTTACATGTCTAGCTGGAATGACAGCTGTGTGCCACCACACCCAGCATTTATTGACTGAGATGGAGTCTAGAGAACTTTTTGCCTAAGCTGGCCTCAGACTATGATCTTTTTGATCTCTGGCTCTGGAGTAAGCTAGGATTATAGATGTTGAGCCACTGTGCCCAGCACATAGATATCTGCGTTGATCTCTGATGTTCTGAGGCTCTGGGGAGACATTCTGTTCTCTGAGTCCCGGAGTTTTCTCACATAGGAAGTGGTGAAGAGGCTGATGACAGGACATAACAATAAGTGGTCGCTACTGTCACCAGAAGGAAATTAGTCATCCTTGCACCAGGATAGATTCTAGCACTTGGGCTTCAAGTTCCCCATGTCCCTAGGCCTGCCCACTCTCCTGCTACAGCCATCAGGGCTTGTTCTGAGTGCAGGGGATCATCTACTCCCTTAGACTGGAGCCCCTCTCAGCTCAGTGGCACACAGTGGGCCTCACCTGGCGCCCCCAGAGCTTGCGGAAGATCTGGAAATAGGCCATGGCCATGAAGCCAAGTGGGGCCAGGTAGGTGACGATGAAGAAGCAGCTGTGGTAGATCTTGGGGTACAGGTCATCTGTGGGGGGGGTTAAAAGATGCAAGGGTCAGGTCTAGCCTGAGAACCCCAGCCAGGCCTGCCTGATTAGTAATGCCACCTTATCCCCACTAGGGCCCAACCAGGAATGGGAATAGCTGGACCCCATGCAGGCACTGTGGTGGGAACAGAACCTGGAGTTGCCTTATCTGGCAGTGTCTGCTCAGGATAGACTCCTAGCAGATGCCCACACGTCTGGAGATGCCTGCCCTTAGGGTACATGCCCCAGAGTTGCCCACCATTACCTGCCCAGTGTTCATCACAGACAGAGAAGAGCCGGGTGCGGTTGGCCAGCTCGGGTAGCACACTGCTGCATTCCATGACAGCAGCCTGGGGCACCATGACAGCCAGAGACACAGCCCAGATGCCCAGGATGGAGCCACGGGCACGTCGGGCCGTGCTCTTGAACAACAGTGGATGGCAAATGGCATACCAGCGGTCCAGGGCGATGAAGCTGAGAGTCAGCACAGCCACAGACACGGACACGGCCTGTCCCATGGGGACACAAGAGGGTGGGCAAGTAAGGAGAAGTCACAACCCAGACGTGCCAGGCAGCTGGATGTGGTGCAGATCCTGACTGCACCACTTACTTCCGGGTGACTTTGGACGAGGCACTCACCCTCTCTGAGCCTCACCTCTACAATGGGCACATAGCATCTACCTGGCAGGATTCTGGTGAGAATAAAAGAAAGCATGTATGGAAAATGTCCAGCTAGAGACCTGGCACACAAACTCTCAAATGCCAGGCATTGCTCTCCTTATCCTCACGCCAATGCCATGAAGTGGGTGCTATGTTACGGATGGAGAAATTAAGGCCCACAATGACCTTATCTGTGAATATGCTTAAGATCACCTAAGTTAATCAAAACCTTAGAACACTGGGAAAGCCAATTGCCCTAACTCTGAAACATCACCCATGTACAATGCTCTGAAGAAAGTCCACTGTGATGGAAACAGAGAGGAGTCTGGACCATAGCTTGGGTCAGCATTGCCTCAAAGGGACCCCCTGCCCTCTGAGAGGCAGGGAGAAGGTCAGGGGGTACAGGTGAAAAGCTATGCCAGCTCTGGTCAGCCATTCTTCCACTCACTAGCCCCATTTGGGCATCCCAATGTGCACCCTGAGGGAGGGAGGTCTTGGGCCAACTGGAAGGATGGGCAGTGACAGCTTCCATGAGGCCCCTGGAAGTCTGACCCCTTAAGACAAGCAAGCAGACCCCACAAGTGTCTGTGTCTGCATCACTGTGGCCTTATGCTGCCCTTCACTCGGGGCTGGGACCACGTGTATCCATGTGACTGCTCATCTACATGTCACCAGGAAAGATCCCTGTGTGAGTGCATGGGGCTGTTTGCAAAGCAAGCCCAAGTGTGGCTGACACCCCCCAAGGGGGTGACTTTGGGGCAGATGCAGCAGGCCGGTGAGAGCTTACCTGTAGGTAGGGGATGACCTTGCACAATGCATGGCCAAAAAGCCATGACTCGGTGATGTCAACTAGCAGGCTGGCCGGCAGGCAGATGGCAGTCACCAGCACGTCGGCCAGGGACAGGTTGACAATGAAGTAGTTGGTGACCGTTCTCATGTGGTGGTTTCGCCACACAGCCAGGCAGACTGCAGGTGCAGGTGAAAGGAGGTCAGCAGCCGAGCCTCGCCCATCCCAACTCTCCTCCATCCCCACCCTCACTCTCCTCGGTGCTAGCAGACAGCGGGGCTGGCAGGCAGGCCCAGGATCCTTTTGCTCCCAGGGGCAGGGGCATGTCACTTACCCAGAGTGTTGCCCACCAGGGCGGTGAGGAACACCACCACGTAGGCTGCGATGAGGACCCATTCGTACTGCTTAGGGTACAGATAATCGTGCCACAGGTAGCGCAGGAATTCATCTTCATAGTCTGGAGGCATGTAGGAGGGCTCCCCCATGCCAGTGGGGGCCCCTGTCTGGGCCCCTGGGGTGGCGGAGGGCTCCATGAGCTTGGAGCCACTGCATCAGAGGGGCATCTGGGATCTACAGAGGGCCACCCTCAGCCCACTTCCTTGGGCGGCCTGGGTCTTGCACCCTAGTTTTGGGGGTGCAAAAGGTAGGAAGGAAGGAAAAAAGGAAGGAAGGAAGGAAGGAAGGAAGGAAGGAAGGAAGGAAGTGAGGGAGGAGGGAGAGAGTGAGGAGAGAGAAGGAGGAAAGGGAAAAAGAGATGGAAGGAAGGGTAGGGGAAAGGGAAGGATGGAGGGAGGGAAGGAGGAAACATTATGGATCATGCTGCATATCCCCTCCTGGTTCTCACACCAGAAGTGGTGGAGGAAGGCAGTCTTGGGCAGCATCCCAATTCCACACAAATTGCTCATGGGTGATTGCCTCCCTCTTTCAGCCTCAGTTTCCCCATCCAGTACCTACCTCCCAGGACTGCCTCCAGGAGTGCTGAGCTCTAAAGTCAAGCGTTCCGCCGGCTGTCCCAGCACCCGGCGGTGCGGGAAGCCGGGCGTTTCTGGGTACTGCTATTAGGGAGCCCCGCTTGGCCGATGAGGAAATGGTCACTCAGAGAGGTTGAACTGTTTGCTCAAGGTCACCAAGCCAAGCCAGGCTGGTGTGACGCCACCAAACAGCCCAGATTTAAGAAGGGAAGCGGTCCCGATGGCAGATGGCACACATTCTCCGTTGAGTCGGCCCGCTGGCTTTGATTTTTGGTTGTACCAAAAGGGTGGAGGGAGTGGATGCGCCCCGGGCCCCGCCCACCAGACCTGCCAGCCCTTCCCGAGGGGCGCGGCCCGGGCGCGCGCCCTCACAGTCACACACACGCGGGGACGATGCAAGGCGGAACTGGCCGTCTCTCCGGGAGCCGGGAGGACCCTACTGCGAGGCCCTCGGGCCCGCCAGGGCCCCCTCGAGTCCCCGGGCCGCCATGCTCCAGGCGGCCGCCAGGGGTCGCGGGCGGGCGCGCAGGCCGCTCTCCATTCATAAATCCGGCCTCGCTCGGCCCCTCCCGCCGCCCTCCCCCCGCGGCGCAGGGACCCCAGGGCGGGCTGGGGGTCCCCCGAGGCCCAGCGGGAAGGGGACGGGGCTCCGCGCTGCACGGGGCATCGGCCTGCCGGCTCCCCCCGCGGGACCTCCCCGCACCTCGGGGCTGCGGGGGGCGCATGGAGAGCGCTAAGGGTCCGCAGACGCCCGCCGGGAGGTGAGAGCAGCCGGATGGTGTCTGGCCTCCCCACATCTAGAGGTTTCCCCTCGAGACTGTCCCCCCAGTTCCTTCTGAACCCCCATTCCCGGCCCGGGGGGGTCCCCCACGCCCCGCACCTGTGGCTCCGGGACCCGCGCGTTCCCGTGGCTGGTGCCCGCACCTGGCGGCCCGGACGCCGCCTTCCTGCGGGGAGGACCGAGACCGAGCCGGGGGGCGGGGCGGCTCCCCGTCCCGCGGAGGCGCCGCGGGGCCGGCGGTGGCGGCGCGGGCTCCGGCCGGGCTGCGCGCCGCGGGGCGGGGGGCGGCGGGTCTCCGCGCCGAGTTCCCCGCCGCCGGAGTCCGCGGGGCGGGGGCGACGCTCCCCCCTCCTCCCGCGCCACTGCGCTTCCCGTTCCGCCTCCATTCACGCGCCCCTCGGTCCATTCATGCCGTTCGCGTCCATTCAGCACTTACGCCCCGGGCCGCCCTGCGTCGGGGCGCAGCGGGTGCGTGGGGACCCGCCCCGGGCAGCGTCGGGGGCCGCGGGGCAGGGGCACCGGCACCGCTGCTGGTGAGATGGGCGTGCAGGTGGGGCGCAGGGGCCAGAGGGCGCCGCCGCCAGCCAGGCTTGGGCTGGTGCGGAGCCCAGGTACCCCGCATTCCAGAACAGCAGCCTGTCTCTGTCCTACCTGGTCCTACCTGACCCAAGTCTGTCTGTCTGTCTGTCTGTCTGTCTTCCGCCCACTTTTCCCCACCCAAGTCAGGGAGGGGGAGGGTCTCCTCGATTCAACAAATATTTACCCAGCTCTATGCCAAGCAAGAAGCCCATAATGACACAGCTGCCATTGCTGTGGGGAGCGCCATGCATGATCTCAGGCCAGCGTCACAGGGGCCTGAGGAGGCTGGGTTACTCTCCCCAGTTTTCAGATGTGGACACAGGCCACACAAGCTTCAGTGACTTGTTCAAGGTCACAGAGCAGAGGCAGAGCTAGAGTTCCAGCCCTTGCTCCCCTCACATCTACCAGCTTCCTCCCCCAGGGCTTTCAGAGACAGGTACACGCTAGACGATGTGCTTATGGTAGAGTGGGGGCGGGGAGAGGTGTTCAGAGGCCGCTGGGACCCAGTAGGACTCATGAGCAGGGCCAAGGTTTCTAGGGCAAGACCTGAAGAATGAGAAGGTGGCCCTGGGAAGGGGGAGAACTGGGGAGGGATGGTTGTCGGGAGGAAGGAAGTCTTCAAGACAGAGGAGCAATGGGTGCAGAGGATTGCAGACTCCGTCTGCTGGGAAGCACAGGTAGAACCCTTGGGCCTTTGGCCATCGCCTGCTGCTGGACAGGACTTCCCAGCACTTGAGACCACCCTCCTCCCCTGTCCTCTGAGACTCACACTCCTCTCCCAGGAGGTGATTTCTGAGCTCCACCCTCATCTCCCCAGGGCAGCCAAAGCCCTTTCTTTCCCCAGGCACTGGAGATGGTCTGTCTGGCACAGCATGTATGAGAGAAGGTGGGTAGCCGCTGGGCAGCCCAGTGACCTTTGCTTCTGCAGAGCACTGCAGGGGAGGACTGAGTCAGAACCTGAGCTTTGTGACAGAGTATAGATTTGTGATCCTCCCTGCTCTGGGTGCTGGCAGAGGCAGGGGAGAGGGAGCCATGAAGGGCTCAAAAAAAGAGTAGTGGCTGGAGTGTGTGTGTGTGTGTGTGTGTGTGTGTGTGTGTGTGTGTACATCTGAGGCAGTTGATATTTGAGTTTCTGTATTCAAGCAAGAGCCAAGTGCATCTGTGGGAACCAGTGTGTGCATTTGTGTGTGTGTGTGTATGTGTGTGTGTGTGTGTGTGTGCCTATGCATGGGGCAAGCCTAGGTGGGAGTTGTCCACATCTGCCTCTGTGTGGGTCTTGATTGACATGGTCAGGGTCTGTCTGTAAGGAAG
Organism: Megascapheus bottae; assembly: GCF_031878675.1. NCBI lineage: Eukaryota > Metazoa > Chordata > Mammalia > Rodentia > Geomyidae > Megascapheus > Megascapheus bottae. Next base: position 65,609,162 of record NC_143514.1, read on the forward strand.
GGGTGGGGGGGCTGTCTGTCTTTGTGGGTCTCAGTGTACAACCAGAACTTTGCCTAGCTTTGGTCCTCCAGGGTGTTTTCCTGCAGGTGTGGGGATAGGTGTGTGGATATGCCCTGTGTTGTGGCTTCATGAGTGTGCAAATGTGGAACTGGTACCTCTTCTCTCAGAGCAGTGATCCGGCCCTTCACACCCCCACCTATAGCTGTGACCATTTGCCATGAAGAGGCTGGGAGGAGGGGCAGGCTCGTGGGGAATGGGAGACATCATACAGAGACACTCAAACGACAGCACCCGTGCGTACGGCACAGCTCCAAGGGCCTGTGTAGATGGTGTGGATACTGGCTGAGCCCTGCACCACTCAGAACCCAGTCTAGAGCTCCAATTCAAGGCCACCCAGACCGCCCTGGGTTGGAGTAAGCAAAGGGGCTTCCCAGGTTCCCCCAAATCATTATAGAAGGGTGGGGTGGGAATCATGGCTGAGATTTACTCAGCCCCACAAAAAATACCCAGTGTCACAGAACCAGTCCAGCCCTCTCCTTCCAAGGGACCCCCCTCCCAATTGTCAACCTTTCCTCCTTTATCCCCCAGTTACCCCAACAAGGGCTGGATGAGGAGTCACAAGAGACTCCTTAAGACAGCAGGCCTCTCTTCCTCCCCAGAGTGTGGCTACCAGAAGGCCCAGGCCCTCTGGTAGACCTGGGCCCATGGAGCTGTAGCTGAAGGTGGAGGAGGCTGAGGAGCATGAGGGAGGGACCCCTGAGCGTCTGCTCAGGGGAATCTTAGGGGATCCAGGGCAGAGATGCTGTGGAAATCCCACCAGGAGCTGCCATCAGGTCCTTGGGCAGAGCAGCCCCAGCCTCTGGGAGCTCCCAGAAAAGCACCTGCATTCAGGAGGGACGTGGGACATGGGGTCTCCACGCTCCAGGCTGGCTCCATGCTTCCTCTGCTGGGGGAGGCCTAGACTGAGGCCTTGGCGTTGCTCAGGCTGTCAGTCAACTGGTGCCCACACGACCTCCTTCTTGGAACCAGCTGGCCCCAGTCTTGTTGATCTAATCCTGAGCCTCTAAGCCACAGGTCCCTGTCATATTCATCTCCAAGTGTCAGCCTGGCCCTGTCCCCAGGTGCTGCCTCCTGCTCTCTCCAATCCCCATGTGACTTACAGTAACCTCTGTCTGGCTAGGACTAGAGCAATTGAGCGGCAATTGGGTTTGGAACTTGCTGATGCTGCTGCAGGCCTAGGATGTGGGGTAGAGGGAAGACTCAGGGCAGGGGGTACCGAGTGCTTTACAGAACAGAGGCCAGGGAAGAGCTGGGGGCGGGGGGGCAGCAAGGCTGAGCTGTGGCTCAGAAGGCATTCACATGGATGGACTGGAGAAGCCAGGGACAAAACCATGGGTTTGGGGTCCCTAAGGGCCAGTGACACTGGCCTCTAGGAGGGCTGATCAAGTACTTATGCCCACAGACACCCAGAGACCTCATGTCCTTGGGCCCAAGCTGGGTCCCTGCCTCTGCTTCCCTTTTGTTAAGTCCCTCCTCCAGGTGTGGGCACTGGAAGGGACCAACACCTGCTGGGAGTGTGGAGACTGAACCCAGAGAGAATCTGCAAGCAGGGGCTGGGACTAGAGAAGGGGATGGAAGGAGCAACACCCTGTCTGGGTTGCTCCCCACACCCTGGCGGGGGGGAGGGGGGTAATGCCGGGCAACAAAGAGGGTGCTGCTGCAGAGGCTGGGAGACCTTTCTGTAGAGAAATAGCTGAGAATTGTAGGAAATGCACGGGGTGGGAGCCTGTGGAGTCAGGGTTGGGGCAGAATGAGTTTGGAACCAGGAAGGATGAGAGTACATGTGAGCCCAAGGAGGGACCACCAGCTCCAGAGCCTCTGATCCCGTCTCATCTGTGAGGCAGGAAAGGGGGAAGGCCCAGGCTTTGGGGCCAGAAAGACATGGGTTAGCTTCCAGCTTGGCCTCTTCCTGCCATCTGCTCCAGGATCCATGAGGAGCCTCTGTAATAGGCTGCACAGTGGTCTCCTCTGGTAAAGCTCAGAGGCAGAGCCTGTGTCTTCTAAGAGGGAGGCAGGAGTGCTAGAAAGGTTCAAGAAAGGAGGCAGAGTGAGCTGGAAAGGGCCGCAAGCCCAGCAATGTGGATGACCTAGGATACCGGACAATTCAGGGGCGGACCTTCGCCCCAGCCCCCAGAAGGAACTTGATTTTAGCTCCACAAGTCTTGTTTTGGACATCTGATCTCAATAGAATAAGAGAATACACGTGTTGTTTTCTGGCCCTGTTGAGGTTTGAACTCGGGGTATTGCTCTTGCTAGGCAGGTGCTCTACTACTTGTGCCATGCTCCCAGATCTTTTTTCCCCCTCTGGTCAGTACTGGGCTGGGCACTGTCCCTGGGCTTTATCCGTAAAGGCTAGCGAGAGATCTACCACTCTGAACCATAGCACCACTTCTGGTTTTTGAGTGTTTAATTGGAGATCAGAGTCTCACAGGACTTTTCTGCCTGGTTGGCTTTGAACTATGATCCTCAGATTTCAGCTTCCTGAGTACCTAGGATTATAGGCATGAGCCACTGGCACCCAGCAAATATTTATTATTATTATTATTTTGTTTATGTGGTACTGAGGATTCAAACCCAGGGCCTCATGCATGCTAGGCAAGCACTCTACCACCAGGTCACATTCTCAGCCCTCCAGAACTTCTTTGTTTTAATTAATTTTTCAGATACAGTCTTGTGGCTTTGTCCCAAGCCTGCTTTGTGTGGGACCCCAGTCATTCTAGCTCTGCCTCCTGAGCAGCTGGAATTGTAAGTGTGAACCCCTGTTCTCACCTTGATTTTATACTGTGGTGTGGTGGTGGTGGTATGTGTGTGTTTTCATGATATGGATTTTGAATTCAGAACCTTCCTAGAGTACTGGCTATACAGGTGCTCTACCACTTGACACACTCTCCCAGCCCTTTTTTGCTTTAGTTATTTTTTTTCAAATAGGGTCCCTTGCTTTTTGTTTTGTTTTGCCTGAGCTTGCCTCAGGCCTCCGTCCTTCCATCTAAATGTCACCAGTAGCTGGGAATGTGGCCATGAATCACTTTGTTTGCTGAGATGGCAGTCCCACAATAACATTTTTGCCTATACTGGTCACGAACTGAGGTCCTCCCAATTCTGGCCTCCTGAGTACCTAGCACTTCAGAACTGGATCAACATGGACAACTTTGAGCCACACAGGAAGGACATGGCCGAGGAAGAAGGGGTGACATTCCAGACCGAGGGAGCAGGGTGCACACGGCAAGGATGGGTGTGGTACAAAGCCTGCTGGGAGGAGGGGCTAATTTGGCTGGAGGGTGCTCTCATGAAGAAGATCATTGAGAAACAGAAAGATGGGTGAAGGGTTGGCCCGTGTGTAGGCTCAAGAGCCTGGACTCATCCATCCATCCCAAAGGCAACGAATCCCCAGGGGGCCGAGCAAGGGTGCGGTGTAGACAGACTGGGAGCCTTGCCCTGTAACTTAAAGAACGTTGAAACTAAGCAAGAACTTACTGTCAGTATGACACGGGATTCTAGATACTCACATACCGTGAGACCGAAAGAGGACTGACTCAGGAGAGAGGCCCAAGCGCCTCTTTGTATGCACAGAAAATAACACACCCACGGAACTGAACTCCCGAGACATAGAAACAAAAGACTTTTAATTTGTTTTGCTGTTGTTTCCCTGTTACGGAGGACTGCATTCTTTATATATGATGTATGCACAAGCACATCTGTGTGAAGGTGGAGGGCGCAGAATCAGGGAAAAAGGGTGAAAAAGTGCAACAGCAGAGCACACTGGACACTACTGAAAGTGAACTGTGCCAGTCCCGGGTGGAGATGGGAGGGAAGGCATGGGAGAGAGTGGGGGAACAGATGATCCCATATGAAAGGGAATGTACTTATAACCCAATGCATGCAAATGTAATCCAGTGGTGTATAATAATATAATAATAATTACCTCTATAATAATCAAGTAAAAAATTTTTAAGTCATCTATTCAGGACAAAATGAAGTAAAGCCATTTTTAATGTTGTAGTATTGCCACAGATTCTTTAATGAGCATGTACTTACTGCAGTTGACAACCTAGTCAGGCAGAAATAATGGTTCCTTTCTCTACAGGCTGTCCGGGGCTGGTAGAGTAGCTCTGGACTCAGCAGCAAGCCTGAGTTGTGCCAGGGTAGATCACTGTCACTGTGACACGGACAGATGATGACCCCACGCTGCCTGGGTTTAAATCATAAATCTGCCATTTACTTGCTGTGTGACCCTGAGTCTACTCCTTCACTTCTCTGGGCTTGAGTTTCATCATAGCTAAATGACATCGTCCCACTGGAAATGATACAGCTACCAATCTGTTGGTAGGGAAAACAAGTTCTCTCAAAGATGTCTACACCCTAGTTGTTAGAATCTGTAGCAAGGAAAAAAAAATCCTAAACAAACAAAGAAAGAAATAGGACCTTGCTACTGCAGCCAAGGGAAAGGAATACATCTCCTTGGGTTAAATGAGCATTTGGAAAAGTTTGTAGATGCCTTAGCTACTGTTATTTACAGCAAGACTCCTGGCCTTTGTGCATCAGACCTGATGTGCTGGCCTGATTACATATGGCCGCAAAAGAGGCTGGGAAGTAGAATTTTCCTTAGGAGAACCACATAAGTGTTCTATGACTAAGGGAAGAGAGAATTGTCTGGTGCAGCCCTTACTGTGCAAAATAAGAAGTTTGGCAATGCCTGGGCTTGAGTTTGGTTAGATACATAAGTTTTTAGCTCTTTTTTCTAGAGTCATTAATTCTTTATAGTATTTCATGACTCACCTCTGTGTCAGATGAGACATCCTTATCGTCTCCTCACTCACCATCCCTTACTCCTGTTGTGGAACTATTCTGTTTTCATCTGGTTCCACATCCTTATTGAAAATACTCTAGCCAGATGTGGTAGAACACTCTTGTAATCCCAACTATTTTGGAAGCACAGAAGGAAGGATCATATTCCAAAGCCCATTCCAGTGCCAGGCAAAATGTGAGGGCTGGGAGCATGGCCTCGCCGTAGAGTGCTCACCTAGCATGCATGAAGCCCTAGGTTCCATTCCTCGGTACCACATATACACAGAAAAAGCCAGAAGTGGTGCTGTGGCTCAAGTGGTAGAGCTCTAGCCTTGAGAAAGCCCAAGGACAGTGCTCAGACCCTGAGTTCAAGCCCCAGAACTGGCAAAAATAAACAAAAACAAAACCAACAAAACCATGAGACTCTGAAAAATAACTACAGCAGAAATGGGCAGGGTGTGTGGCTCACAGAATAGAGGCCCTGAGTTCAAATTTCAGTAACACTCCCTAAAATATTCTGATTTTGTCTATTGTCTCCCTCTGAATTTCCGATTATGTTCTAAATTTGTGTATTGTCTATCTCTGAAAATGAGTAAAGTCTTTTCTAAAGTTTTCTAAAATATTCTTCCACACCCCTTCTCCATACATGAAGTCATACTACCCTTCAATTAATTTCATATTTGGGCCATGACTTTCTTCTTAGGGTTTTTAAAATTATTATAAAGGTGAAATGCAGAGGAGTTCCAGTGAATGAGATCATTTCTTTTTGGACCCTGCCACCCCTTCCTCACTCTCTCACAGTTTTTCCTTCCTACCCCACCCACAAGTTGCATAGTTCATTTTCAACATAAGGTCTTGTGAGAACCACTGCTGCATCTGTTCACTTTTGTCCTTCCATTTCTGTATCCAGCCCTTTAACCCTTCCAAAAACAGATCAACAAACAAATAAGACAAAGGAAAAGAAAACAAAAACAACAACACAGAGGAGAAACCCCCACATGTTTCCATTTCCTGGAGATCGGGATGTTCTTACACAACTTTTTTGTTCTCTTGTAGTTTCTAATTGCTTTTTCTCTTTGCCTCTTTAGAGACGAAACATATGACTTTTAAATTGAGTCATTAAAATCCTCCAGCATTTTAATGGCATTATTTGTTGAATGAAGCCATTTTCTTCTTTTAAAACCTTCTGACTTCCTGTTCTAATTTTGACTGCTGGCCCTCTGGCCCTCTGGTATTTGTAGTTATTGTCCTCGGGGTTCATTCCACTGCTTTGGGAATCTGTGAAGTCTCTGTCCAGGATTGTATCCCTACTTTGCAGGAGCACATCTTCAAAGAACACTGTCAAAAGATGTGCAGGGAAGGAAAAGCTTTGGGGATCTTTTGGTTGTCCTTAAGTGGCCTGAGTGGGGAAGACCAGACAGCAGACTTTAGTTTAGGGTCCTAGCTTGCAGACAGGCAAAGCAACCTAGGATCCCCACAGCCCCTGGCCAAGATGGAGGAGGAAGAAGCTATGCCAGTCTCCGGAAAATGATCCCATAGCATCTTTAGAAAACAGTTCTCTGGGAAGAGAGTGTAGCTTAGTGCTAGAGTGCTTGCCTAGCATGCACATAGCCCTGGGTTTGATTCCTTGGTATCACATATACAGAAAAAGCCAGAAGTGGCACTGTGGCTCAAGTGATAAAGTGCTTGAGCAAAAGAAGGCTCAGGGACAATGTCTAGGGCCTGAGTTTAAGCCTCAGGACTGACAAGAAAGAAAGAAAGAAAGAAAGAAAGAGAAAGAAAGAAAGAAAGAAAAGTTTTCTGTCATTTGAAATCTGTCCCTGTCTCTGTGTGTTCCAAGCATGTATGACTTGTGTATGTGTGTGCATGGTGTGTGTGTGTGTGTGTGCACATGGGCTGTGTAATGCTTGTGTGCATGGGGTGTGCATAGGGGGTATGTGTGTGGTATGTGAGCATGGGAGATGTGCATGTGAGTAAAAGAATATATCTGGTGTGTGTGTGTGTGTGTGTGTGTGTGTGTGTGTGTGTGTGTCTGGGTCTGGGTCTGGGCCTGGGCCTGTGTGTAGGAAAGGGTAATTGATGACTGACTCAACTTGTATTAAATAGGCTTTCACTTACTTTCCAAATTTTCATTGTCCTCATATCATATTTTATGTCTCACTACTTTATTATGATTCCTCATAGTTAAGTTTCCTTAAATGGACTCTCCTGGTCCTCTACTGTAATCCATGAATTTGCAGGTTGGATATGACAGTTTTATCTTTAATTATTTGTAATTACACAGCCGTATTTTCCAATCCACATGCAGCTACTCCTCCAACTCCCGGAGTGCCAGGCTTGTTCAGCTTTTCTTAACCATCACCTGCAGCGGGGGTGGAGAGGTGGGGGTGCACACAGCAGCCTTTGGGGGAACATTTCTCTCATCGTCTACCCTGTCATTGCCTCTAATCAGTCATGGACGCCTTCTCTCTCTGGTTTGTATCTCCCAGAGGATCTACTTTCACTCCTCCTCCTCCTCTCCCAGATCCTGGCATAAGTAAGAGTCATCGTGGAAGCAAAATCCCTGTTATCACCACTCATGTGCAGTGTGAGAGCTGAGATGTCACTTCTGGAATCTCAGCGGTGGCCTTCATTGCCTGGGCCCCATCTCACAGGTCTTGGGACCCAGGCTCAGCCTTCTCCTCCTGTGTCCTCCCACATTGGGCCACAGCAGCGGAGGTGTCCAAGGAGTGACAGAAATCTCCTGGGAAAATAAATCCTCCCACGGACCAGGCAGGAGGGACACTGAGGCCTCAGCCCGATGGCAAAATCTCTGTCATCTCAAAGGAAGGATTTGGGGGAATTGCATGTAGCTATGACAACCGAATACCATGGCTCAGATACATATTCAGGGAGCAGAAGTCCATATCTTACACAAATGGTCTCAAGTGACAGGAAAAGAGGGGGACGTGCCTGCTGCCTTCTAGAGAGCTCATACAACCTTGGTCCAGGTCAAGATGAGCTCAGGGTGACATGAGAATTTTGCAGAAGGTCGCAGGTCAATTTCAGTGGTGGCTGCAGATATTCCAAGCATGGCATCACCAAGCCAAATAACGTGATATCTTAAAAAAATGTTTTTAGGCTTTTTAGTCTTAGATTTTGTTTTGCTTTGTTTTTTCCTTTCAAGGATCTTAAGACAATGCCTCTTCAGGGGCTGGAATGCTAGATGCTTCTGCTTCTTCTCCTCCTTCTTCCTCTTCCTCCTCCTCCTCCTCTTCCTCCTCCTCCTCCTCCTCTTCTTCTCCTCCTCCTCCTCCTCCTCCTCCTTCTCCTTCTCCTCCTCCTCCTCTTCCTCCTCCTCCTCCTCCTCCTCTTTCTCCTCCTCCTCCTCCTCTTTCTCCTCCTCCTCCTCCTTCTTCTTCAACAGTCCTGGGCTTGAACTCAAGGCCTGGGCACTGTTCTCTCTTTGGAGGGGGGGAGGATTGCCTCTCCAATCTTCATACCAGCTCCTTCTTTCTTGAGTTTGTTTCCTGAATTTTTCCATATTGGTTTAGCCAGAGGCAGTACAGAACCCCAGGCCTATGTGGTATTTCCCAGTGATTTATAACAACCTGATCCACATCTCCAGTCACGTCCTCCTTTTGTTTCCAGCACTGTGTTTTCTGTGCTGATGATTTGTTTATCAAGGCTCATAAAGGAATCTATTCAGTTTTTTGGTTGTTTTGCATATGACCACTTTTTCATATTCTCTTTATTATTTCCTTCCTTTTATGCTCCTGGATTTTCTGCTTGTCTTTCCCTGGTATCTGGTCTTGGATACTTAATTTATTTGTTAGCAATCCTTCCTTCCTTCCTTCCTTCCTTCCTTCCTTCTTTCCTTCCTTCCTTCTTTCCTTCCTTCCTTCCTTCCTTCCATCCTTCTTCTTTTTTTTGTGGGTCATGGGGCTCTTTTTTTGTTTTGTTTTGTTTTTGCCAATCCTGGGGTTTGAACTCAGGGCCTGAGCACTGTCCTTGGATTTTTCTCAAGGCTAGAGCTCTACCACTTGAGCCTCAGCACCACTTCTGGCTTTTTCTGTGTATGTGATACCGAGGAATGGAACCCAGGGCTATGTGCATGCTAGGCAAGCACCCTACCACTAGGCCACCCTCCCAGCCCCCTTCCTTTCCTTTTGCGATGCTTTTATTTTAATGTTATTATAAAGGTGATATACAGTTGCATAAGTCAGAGAAGGAGTACATTTCTTTTTGGACAATGTCACCCCTTCCCTCGGTGTCTCAGTGTTTCCCTCCTGTCCCCATCCACAGGTTGCACAGCTCATTTTGAACATAGTGTCTAGGTAGTACCACTGCTGCAAACAATTCTGTGTTTCGTAGATGGAGTGAAGGCTATAATTTCTCTTCCACGTTCCATTTTAGTTTACTCCTAATCCATTTTAAAGATCTTGTAATCTCCACTGTAATTTTCTCCTTTCCTCATGACTTAGTTACAAATGATCTTTTAAATTCCCAAACACCCTAGATTTCTCTGGCCAACTTTTTGCTGTGGATTTCTGATTTTATTATACTGGAATTACAAAAGGTGATGGAGTGGTACTGATATTATTAATTATGTGCAGTGCCAGGGATTGAACCCAGGGCTTAGCATGCACTTTACCACTGGGCTATACCTCCAGCCCTGGGTTGATTTTTCCTTTCTTATTTTTGAACTCTTCCTCAGCATGTTTGCTCCCCTCTACAGCCCTAACACCTCTCTGTAGTCCAGGCCGAGGCCCAGGGTCAGGGGGTACACACAAGCCCCACTCCTAGCTCCACACACACCATGGTCACCAGTGGCTGTGAGTGTTGAACCTCAGGGCACAGCATCCATGCAGAGTTGGAGCCACCGCTCCTGCTTGGCAGATGCCAGCTGCAGGGAGGCCGTGTGCACTGGCACCCAGCTTGAGGTCTGACAGATAAGGTTGTCCACTGTAGAAGAATAAAATCAGACTCAGCTATAGTTTTCCAACCGGACGCTCATACCACATGACACGGAAAGACGCCTGGGGCCTCCCAGACACAAGCAAGGCCTCGTGGCAGGAAGACCAGCTGGGTGTCCTCCCGCTCAATCTGCCCCTCATGCCTGTGATCACAGGCTGACAGCTCAGAGCAGGAGTGCCCACCTCCCATTTGAGATGTCAGTCTGTCTGGTGACTGGCAGACTCAGTCATTTGACCTGGACTGTTGACTAGCTGGCTGCAAATCAGGGTTTCCTCAGCCTGCCCCTCAAATTCTGTTAATTTACTGAGGACTCTCGTGGAACTCAAGGAAATACTTGCTAGCTGGGTGCTAGTGGTTCACTCCTATAGTCCCAGCTACTCAGGAGACGGAGATCTGAGGATTCCAGCTCAAAACAGCCTAGGCAGAAAAGGCTATGAGACTTAACTCCAATTAACCATCAAAAAGCCAGAAGTGGAGCTATGGCTCAAGTGGTAGAGTGTTGCTTTGAGGAAAAAAAAAAAAAAAAGCTAAGAGACAGAACCCAGTCCCTGCATTCAAGCCCCAATACTGGCATGGAAAAGGAAAGGAAGGGAGGGAGGGAGGGAGGGAGGAAGGAAGGAAGGAAGGAAGGAAGGAAGGAAGGAAGGAAGGAAGGAAAATGCTTGCTTTTATTGGATTACCAATGGAGAGATGCAGGGATGAGGGGTGGCAGACTGATGTGGGCAGAGCTTCCCAGCCCTTTCTCCACAGCCCTGCTCTGGGTTTTATGGATCCTTCGATATAGAGCTAGTGCTGGGAGAGTGGGTAAGGAGCCCCAGCCAGGCCTGTGCATTCTCTTGGGCCTCACCCTGCAGCCTTCCCCTCTCAGGGCGGGGGCAGGACGACTTTGGAATGAGGAGGGTCTTATGACCTGTTATCAGAACTCAGGCAGGCTGGAGATTATGCTGGCTCTAAGACAGAAAAGTGGGAGGGGATCAGCATTTTCATGACTCACCTCAGGACAGAGGTTCTAGTGGAAACTAGAACTCACTAGGAGAGGGAGTTATGAACCAGCAACTTGGGAGATGGGGAGCGATAAGTCATCACATGAAATCCACCACTTCTTAGTAATATTGCCTAAAGTAATATGTGTCTTCTCTCTAAAGAGAACAAACTGGGCACCAGTAGCTCATGCCTGGAACCTTTGCGATTCAGAAGCTTGTGATCTGGAGGATTGTCATTTGAGCCCAATCCAAGGCAGAAAAAGTCCAAGACAGTCCAAGTAATCAGCAAAAAGCCGGGCTGGTGACGTGGCTCAAGTGGGAGAGAACCAATTAAGTCAAATAAGCTTAAAATCCTGAGTTCAAACCATACTTTTGGGGGTGGGGGAGACACAATCCTTCCCTACAGTGCTTGTCTTCCCCTGGCACCCATCTCTTGGGTGGACTAGCTGGTTAACCAGCTCATCTTGGCTCACTGTAACGTAGGTGCAAGAGCAGAAGACTCCTGGGAGGCTGCCTGGCCTTGGTCCTGCCACACTTTGGGAGGAGATTGCTGCAGCTGTTTCACAGCCAGTTTCCACTAAGCAAGTGGAATTCTAGAAACCCTCGCCCAGGGCCCGGGAAGGAGTGCTCTGAACCAGCCGGGGGAGAAAGCCCTGGCTCATTCATCTCCCTGCACTCATGTCCAAGTTCATCATCAGCTCTGTACCTGGCTCCGCCGCTCCCTGGCTGCATGACCCCCACAGGCCTCCATCCCTGCCTTATTAGTCAAATGGAGGTAGCATTACCCCTAGTGGTTAGCAACACACTTCTATCCTCCTGTGCCCCCACTGCACCCTGCTGTTTTGGGGGAGCTCCCCATCCTTCACATGCTAATTCCATAAAGGGCTACTGTGGCCTCTGTGCCTATAGTTTAAGTGATTGGCCTACCGATGGACACTGAATTGGAGCTGGGCCAATCAGAAGACTTCCTGGCAGGGGGCTGGACGTGCTCAGGAGTCCTTTCTGGCCACGTGCAGACATTCTAGAAAGAACGGCAGAAAAGAGAGACACCAGGAAGGAGAGACTACACCCCAGCAGTCCTGGGGTCCTTGGTGCAAACCATGCTAGGCCTGCTAATCCTCCCATGGGCCTCCAGGATTCCAGGAGTCGCCTTGCTACTGGGCACTGGGTTTGTAGTGAGACACTTTCCCATGGGGGGGGGGGGGAGGAGGCAGTGCACAAGTGCCTGGCTCACTGCAGCCCAGTGGTCATGAATTCCTTTCCCTTAATGGGCACAAGGCAGGGATGGGGTCTGGCAAGAGGTCAGGAAGATGTGAAGTCTCAGCTCACATGAAGTGATGTAATTTAGCAGCCCGGGGAGATTAGAGTCAGGTACTGGGGAACCCAACAGCCCCTCCCCCCCACCTGGCAACCTCTCCCCTGACCCAGGGAAGGGGCAGAGACCAGAATGAAGACTTGCTTACTTGGAGTAAGTAGCTAGTAGCTAGGAAAGGATGGGGCTGAGAAAGAAAGCCATCCTGCCCTCATTGTTTTGCATAAGTTG